>NW_024499573.1:3917076-4168488 GCF_017590055.1 Onychostruthus taczanowskii | reverse complement strand
CCCCGGGGGGCGCCCCCGCCGCCGCGTCGGCAAGCGGCGCCTCCCGGCCGCTGACGGCAAGAGCCGGGCCGGGGCGGCGGGCGGCAGCGCCAAGCGGCGGAGGCGGCGCCGCAGGAGGGAGCGGGGCAAGCAGCAGCCCGCGGCCGGTGGCCCCCGCGCCCAGGAGGAGGAGGCGGCGGAGGCGCCGGAGGCGCCGGGCCAGCAGGCGGACAGCGAGCAGGGCAGCCCGGCGGCGGCCGCCTGGGAGCCGTTCGGCGGCAAGTCGCTGGAGGAGATCTGGAAGGCGGCCACCCCTCGCCTCACCACGTTCCCCACCATCCGTGTGCGGGGCAGCATGTGGAGCCGGCGGAGCCTGGCGGCGGCGCGGCGGCGGGCGCAGCGGATCCTCGGCGTGGACCTGTCCCCCGTGGTGCGGGTGCGCCGCTTTCCCGTGGCACCGTCCTGAGCCCGCGGGGGCTCCGCTCCCCGCGCCTCACCTTGGCCGCGGTGCGGACAAAGAGACCGGTATCAGTCACCTGTTTACATTGCTTTTGTCTGGATCGTGTTCTGCTGCTGCACTTTATGGGCCGCTCGGGCGGCGCCGGGCTCCCCGCCGTACGGGGGGCGGCCTGCCGGGCCCCGGCCTCGCCCCGGGCTGGGGCCGCCTGACAGGTATCACGCGTGGGGACCAAGTTCCACTTCCACTTTTTTTTCTCTCCCATTGGGCTACCTCACTGGTCCAGAAGTCCACCCAAGAAGTTATTTTCCAAAGGAACTTACTTTCATGCTTGTATAATAAAGCACCATCTGATTCTTGCTATTTTTTTTTCCTTTCCCCCCTTCCCCTTTTCCGATGGATTATGTATGCTTTGTGGTGTTGCACTAGTATGTGCTCAGGGTATTTTGAATCCCAAGCATTCCCAAGTTTCAGTTTACTCTGATAAAGGATGCGTAAAGAATGGAGGTTCAGGACTTGTGGCTGTTCTTGATGGTGCAAAAACTTTTTAAATTTTAATTTCATGAGTTTAGTGATATATAAAGATGTATCGCGCAGTATAATTGTTACACTTTTGTATCTAAAGTCATTTTTAAAGTTTTCTAGTTGAACTAAGTAATTGTTTCTATGGAGCACCTAAAGATAGAATCATCCTGATATTTTATAACCCTGTTTACTTTAGGGAAGCTCATTTGGTCAACCTAAGTGAACTTAATAAAAGTCAAAGAACAAATGGTGTTTCAGTTCAATGAAACTGCGCAGGGATGGGTTTCTGGTGAAGAACACCACCACTGAGGCACTCTGTGTCAGTGAACTCTGGCTTTGAGAAGAATATAACTGCTTATCAAAGCACTGTATAGGTGTCTGGAGGTGAACTATGATCCAGCATTGGTACCGGCAGCCATAAGTGAGTAGCTTGCATGACACAAATATGATACTGAAGTGCCTCTCTCTGCAGAAAGAGTAAAACTTGATATCTGGTCACTTGATAACAGACACTCATTGTCCTGTGGTTGTGAGATGGTTAATGATGGATAATCGTGTTTAATATAATTACTTGCACATAATTTTTATAAACCTTTCATGGGTTCGTTCCACAGTAGACTGATGAAAAATTCATTATGTAGCTTGATTATTTTGACTGAAAAATAATATTTAGTCATTTTATATGGTAGGCAGTCTCTCTTTAAACTGATTTATTAAAGGTTTTTTTAGCTCTTATGCTTTGCAGTTGGTGTGTGAGGAGCAAAGGTGTGTGTGAGGGAGAAAGTGATTGATTATTCTCTTTTTACATTAATTTTTTTATGCTTGCAAGAGGGTTGAGAAATGCTGGGTAATACACAGCTTATGTTCCAACTGTCCTGGCAGATGGGACTAACCAGTTTTCATAGTGGAATGAACAACCTCACAACTTGCTTTTGGAATCATTTGGTGATTTAAAATTCCTGATGTCTCTTGACTCCTTGTTGTCTGCCTTCGACAAAGGCAGTAAGACATCTTGATGGTCTAGGGGCTACTTGTAAAAACTTGCTAGTGTTAACATAAAGCAGCCAGCTTCTTCTAAAAACCTGTATATTTTGTTGTTTTTTTTCTTACTTAATGAAACTGCAAACTCCTTCCAAACTAATGCTTAATCTATTCTACATCCCTTTGGCTTTTGAAATTGTTTACATAACGTTAGACTGTCTGCTGATGGCTGCAGTAGTGCCACGTTGCATTTTAGAAGTGAATTAAATGAAAGTTCAAGGGTGCATGTTGTTGTGCCGTTCCTCTGGGTATAATACCTGCTTAACTGTGAAAGCAAAATTGGCTTGATTTAAAACCCAGTAAGGCAAGCTGCAGAGTTACCAAATGCTGAAGCTCCAGGTATTTCAGTTTTGAAATTCTACTGCAGAAACACAAGACTATCGTTACTAGTTCTTAAAGTGCATAGGTGATTTCAGTGCTCCTACTGTCAGGTTGAGGGACTTTTTAGTATTGTTTTCAACTCTGTAGAAAGATGATAAAATTAAGGCTTTGGCTTGTGCAGATTCTTAACTCCTAAACAGGCGCAGGACAGGCTAGCTCAGATTTCAAGGGTGGGGGTTAAGGCTGCCAGAGGTATGATATGGGAGACACTGTATTGAATTTGTGCTGCCTTGTTTGGAGGCATATCCTGATACCTTCTGTGTAAGAGCAAAATATAGTGAAGTAACTTATAACTCTGTTGAGTGACTCTTGCTGTGAGGGCTCTATGAGTAAGACTTGCTTACTTTTCTCTTGGTTGTGCTGGGACTTCTTGGTTTAGAAGTGGGAGCTTTATTGGGGGTATAGTGTGTTTTGTTGATACCATGTTAGTATGTTGGGTTGAAGTTTTGCTGATGTCTCACCTCCTCTGACAGCTGCATTTATGGATTATTAACGGAGTTATTTCAGTCTGTGAAGTCAGTTAAGAATGGGAAATCTTTAGTCGGGTTTTCTGACGATGTAATGGGCTGAAATAGCTCAGCAAAGGTTCTGAGTACAGGATGGGATATGAAAGCCAGCGGGTCACAGGGAAACTAGACCAGCTGATGTCATGATCATATTCATGGCAGTTTGTGGCAGTCCAGGACAGGCTTGTCTGTGGTCCCGCCAGTTTCCCCCCATCTTTTTCCTTCTCAAAGGTGCTATTCACACCTACCTCTCTGTGTTCATCTCAGGAAACTAAGCAACCAGAAAACTCTTCAGTTTTAGGTTTGGCTTCTATTCAACCTTCTAGCTGTAGAGCTGATCTGAGGAAGGTTGGGAAGAGGTGTGCAGTATTGCCACAATATTGAGTTAGTTAACTTTAAACATGATAGAAGTAGTTTTTTTTAAGAAAAGGGATGATACTATTTTTGTATTCTACATATATGTGTGGAGTTGGTAATGTGTAATGGATGAGACAAACCTTCAGTCTGGCTCCATGTGGCTGTTCCTGCACCCACACTGAGCAGTGTGAGAAGTGTGAGATGCTTGATTTAACTCAGTGGTTTCAACATCCTGTCACATGGGGCTAATTCTGAGAGTGACAAAATTCAGGCCCAGAATAAATCCAGTGTACAATGCCCATTCTACTTTAATCAGCACGGATAGTCTCATATTAAACAGGAATTTTGTGGTAGCCTCTGTTGCTGGTTCCCTCCCTTCTGAGCTTCCTTTATAGAACATAATATGAGCTACTTTCTTTACTAGATCTCAGTTTTCAACCAGTCACTCAAAGGTTACTGAACTTCAAAATGTCACAGAGCCAAAAGTGTTGGACGATGGCTCCGGGTGTCAGTTGAGGCGACCATTGGTCTAGCATGTTGCCTGGTGTAGTCTTTACATGCAAGAGACAGTGCCTTCCTCTGAGTCATTGCACAAATACATTGTTAGGACTAAGCTAATAAAAGGAGAATGCAGTGCAAGAGTTCTCCCAAACTCTATTGTTACATAAAAGTTTTCACATCAAAAGGATCAAAGTGTACAACTGGTCCCTGAAACTCTCTGTTGCTGGTCTTTAAACAACAAAAAGTCTTAATATGTCCAAACTCTGTGCAGAGCATCATTGCATTTGCAGAAGGCAATTCTAGTACTTGGATTTTGCATTGAAGGGGTAGGGAATGTTGAGTGTATCTGTATTTCCTTACCTATCAGAAGCAAAAGGCAGAGTGAATCTGGTTTGAAGATTTCAGCATTGATCCCAAATAATTGTTCACTTACTGCTTCTTCAGCAAGGTGGAGTCCTGGGCTCTTTATGCTGTTTAAAATGGTTGACTTATGGTAATATGTGTTGGCTCAATGCTGTACTTCAAGCCCAAAGTTTGCATGCCTATGAAGCCAGAAATAGAGAAAGCATCTCTATTTCCTTTTGGCCCAATGGACCAACACAAAATTTTGATTTGTATGTATGAGTGAAAACCAGTGATTTGGGATTGAACAGAAGCTTTTGTTTGATTTGAAATGTTCAGATTTTGCTTGTGTCTATAAACACAGAAAATCTGGAAGCAAAGGACTAGATTGCCAAGAGTGAATGGAAATACCTCGTGGAAATGAGGCAATTCATATCAAAAAAGAAGATAGATCCTAGACTTAAAAGACACAAATTTCAGTGTCCCCTTTGTCACACTTCTAAGGGTGAACTTTGAAGTTCTGTGTTATGGAGAACCATGCCATAAGAGTTTGAACCATTAACTCTGTACAATAAATACTCCCTAAGTGAGAGAAGATTACTGAATATCACCATTTTTAGGTAACACCTTGCTTCTTCATCCACTATTTATTTTAGGTGAGCGTAACTGCTTGAACCAAAAATACTGGGGCAAACCCAGAGTATTCTGTGGTAGGCAATCTGCTCAGGTGGTGACTCCAAATGTTGGAGTGCTCCTGATGGTTTATTCCTGAACTATAATGAGGCATCCAGTATATGGGGTGGTAGGACTGTGTAGGAGCATTTTAGAGCACGTCTTATCCCCAGTCAAGGCAAAGTGATTTTTTCATACTGTAAAAATAAAGCATCTATCTATCTATCTATCTATCTATCTATCTATCTATCTATCTATCTATCATCAATGTTAATACTTAAATATCTTCATAAAATTACAAAAAAAAATCTTGCCACTATTTTAAAAAATGTTTTCCAGGTTGATTCCAAGAATAGAGTCTTATTTATCCATTTATTTACTGTAAAATTACTCATGAAACTGCTAAGTACTACTCAACATTATAGGAGATGGAAGAAGTGGGCCTTCATTCATGCATTCATGCATTTTTGCTCAAACAGCCAAACAGAAAAGTCTGTGCTTCCCTGTACTTTCTGCTGTGCTTTAAGAGAGCTTCCATTTTGGCTTTCTTTCAGCCTCCTTATTTGAGACTATAGAAGATTAACATTGATAGTGTTGAAGTTATGAGATGATAGTGTCAAAGGAAAGCCAAGACTCTTGAACTGCTCTCATTGTTCTGGATTTCTTGTGTTAGAGTCTGTGTGATCCAAGATGCCTTTTCAAAGTATTTTTGAAAAAGAAGTTGCTTTGCATCTCCCCATGAATTCCTAAAAATCCTAAAATGAAGAAACTATGTTATTTTTTTTCCTGTCCAGTTGAGTAGTTGAAATAACAACCATCCACTTTATATATCCCAGAACTGGTAAAGTAATTTATAACTGAACTTATCCCATGTCTCTGTAAGGTAAATGGTGAAAAAAGAACCTAAAATTTATTTTCATAATCTGCATGTCAGATTATGTAGGAAGCTGACACAATACATTTTTCCCCTCTAAGGGTGTGTGTCTACTCAGCTAAAGGGAATTTGTGCCACAGTTTGGGACCAGCGATGCAAGTTTTCTTGCAATAGAGCAGAAAGTGTGGGTTAGGGCATGGTCCCCTATCCTATCCTGTGTTTACCCTTCGTTCTTCCCAAGCTCTGGTGTAAGGTTCCAAATAGCAATGATTTCCTAAGTATACATATATAATTATGTATAGCAAAGGCTAAATTTTACAAGTAGTATATATAATTATGGAAGCTTGTAATTAATAGTAGTGTATGTATGTACTCATGCACACAGGCACTCAGCCCCCAAAGCAATTCTCCTAAAGAGGCTTCTGTTGTGGGTTATCTGTCCAGTGCCATTGGAACATATATTCTAAAAATGTCCCACATTTCCATGGGTCAACAAAACTGTCCCAAGGCCACAGAAATCCCTCCTGGAATTTACCTTGTGTACTTCCTAATGGTTATCCCATCCAGAAACCCTTTCCAGTAAGGTTTCTGTGGACTTCTGCCTCATGGTAAATCCACAAATAATAAAGATGTGGTATAATCTCCACTTAGCACTTGTGGTCTTGGGAGGTTGTGAGGGGAATTCAGCTCTTCCAGAAGAATGGGTATCCAATTTTTCTTTTGCTTTCACAGTGACAGTTTGAGAGAGGAAGCAACCAGAAGCAGAAAATCTTAAACCCAATATTTTTTCTTAGGAGAAATACTAAAGTGCAGTTCCTGCTGCTGTTGAGTGGCCTTCAGCAGGAAGGGTCACACAGTGCAGTCACAAAATGCCTTCCAGTTAAGTACTTTTCCCAGGAAAAAACATAGAGCACCTTATCCTGTGAGCAGACAGAAACAGTGCAGTGCTGATTCTGAGTGGGCTTTAATGCGGTTGTAAATGTCAGGTGTGGTTTTTCGTAGAAATTATCAGTATTTTGTAGCTTAGGCTATAAAAAGGAATAGTCAGATTTTCTTTTCATTCCTAGATCTTTCAAGAAACTCAAGGTTTTAATTTTTTAGGAGCTGCCTAGACTATTTTTTTTTTTTTTCCCAAAGATATATCAGTTGCTCAGGAAGTTGTGCCTGTGGAACACAAAATAACTCAGGTTGGAAGGGATTTACAGAGGTTAACCTTGTTGAACAACATCCTTCACAAGCAAGCACAAATAAAAGATGTTTTGAAAAGTGTCCTTTAAAGGCATCCTAACTACTCATAAAAAGAGAAGGAATAGGGAAGAGAATTAATTAGAAGCAATATGGGGGCAAATTTTCCTGTATTGAAATGTATCCCAGGGTCCTGAGGGAACTGGCTGATGGCATTGCCAAGCCACTGTCATATTTGAAAAGTCATGGCAGTCAGGCCAAGTTCTTGGAGACTGGAGAAAAGGAAATATCACTCCTATTTTTAAAAAGGAGAGAAAGGAAGACCCAGGGAGCTACAGAGTGGTGAGCCTTTTCTCTGTGCCTGGAAAGAGCACAGAGCAGCTCCTCATGGAAGCAAAGTTTAGGTGCCTGTGCAACAGGGGTGAGCTGAGAGATCACTGAGGGCAAATCATGCCTGACCAGTCTGGTGACTGCTATGGTGGAGTGACTGCAATGGTCAAGGGAAGACCAACCAGTGCCACCTACCTAGAATTCTGTAATGCTTTCAACACGGTCCCACACGACATCCTTATCTCTTAATTAGAGAGATGTGAATTTGAAGGGGTGAACTGACTGGTGAATAAGGAATTGGCCAGATGGATGCAGCCAGAGAGCTGTGGTCTGTGACAGGTGGGATGGGGCTTTGAGCAACCTAGTGTACTGAAAGGTGTCCCTGTCATGGCAGGGGGATTGGAACTAGATGACCTTTAAGGTCCATTCCAACCCAAGAAATTCTATAACTCTATGAAATCCACCATGAAAAAAAGATGGTGCTAATCTTTGATATTGTAAAATCTGTTCATTGTGACCATAATGTCATTTGGAGCTTTTTATCATCTCAGCTTGTATGATAAAATTAATGATGCTGAACAGAAACGTCCCAATACTTACTTCTGGACAAGTGGAAAGAGGTAGAGGGGAACGTGGAGTAAATTTTTGTCAATTTTTTTTTAAAAGTTATTCCATCTACTTTACTACTACCTTTGTTTTATGATCCAGCCTTTCACTGCAGCTCCATGTAATTTGACAGAATTCCTGAGTGCTGTGAGTTGTGCTACAGAGAATATACCCTAGGTGCTCTTAAAACATATTAAGTATTTGAATACTGACTAGGTACATCAAATGTGCTCATTTATTAGCAATAAATAATGATCTTCTGTGTAACAAATGTGCATAAATTACTTCCATCTGCACATAAATTTCACCTCATTGTCCAGTATCTAATGGAAAACTTTCTATCACACCAGGTGTCTTAATAATTCCCTGGTGTTTTTGTACCCTTCTGATTTGGCTTGACACTTATATCATTGTCTGTTAATTCACATCCAGCTTCCTCTTCCATATTTTTACTGTATGTAAAAATCCCTTTCCTATTAAAAAAAAAAATCCTAATTTCTGGGATCACGGACTACTTGAAGCAATTTGAATGAAACAAAACCTCTTGGAATTTGGAGGGCTGCCTGAAATGATCTTGAAAAATAAGTTTGTCTTAATGAAAAATGTCCCATTAAAAGAAAAGCACAACGCAGCCTGTTGCTTTTACATGACTTATTTTGTTGACATTTTTATAAAAACATCTTTTATTTTTGCAGACAGTCTTTCATTTAACTAAAAGCTTCCATTCCAGAAACGATAATGGAGGTGAAAGCTACTTAGACTTTTTTTGTTCATTATTTGAGTAACTTGGTTTTTTTTCAAATGCAGAACAATATATCTATGAGCGCTGGAAATAATTTATTTTTAATTGTTATCTCCATGGTTTTCTTGCTAGTAGTGTGTAATGCAGAGCTGTGTAAGTACCTACCTAAAGGGATCATGAAACATGTGAACAGGTCAGCTGGGCAGGAGGGTCCTTGTGTTGGGCACAACTCTGGCACACATGACAGGATATTAGGATTGCTGTGTCCTCCCTGCTGATGCTTAGCCTTCCCCCTCTCCCATGGCACTCCTTCCCTGAGAGAAGGTGGCCTGAAACATGAGTCTGTCTGCATGGTGTAGGGCTTTTTCTTGGGCATGGAATGTAAAATACCACCACATCAGAATTGCAACTCCTGCCTTGCCAAAATGCTACAGAATATCTGGAGTGCCAGACAAGGAAATAATATTTCATGTCAGCAGTGTTGCTAATTAATGTGTAAATAATTTTGCTCACTTTCCACCTCACAAAATAGGCCTACAAAAATCAAAATACTTAAAAATTATATATATGTACCTGCAACTTATACAAGTCACAAAATATCATGCTTTCAAGATTTTCTTTGCTTTCAGGAAGAACAGAATCTCATTTTAATTTTGGATGACAAGTAAGTTTTCTCAGTCTAGGAACATGGACGGTAAGAAAAACAACAAATACCATGATCCTGGCAATAAAATCCCAGAGTTGGCAGTCGTGGGTCAGACAAGACAAGGCTTGGGAGGGAGCCAGACCCTGCCTGTGAACAGGAGCAGCAGGCTGGAGACAGTTGTCTGGAATCTGTCTGGGCAGCAGGCACCCCAGGAGATGAGAGAGTCATGCAGAGAAGCAGCTTTTTGCTGCTGTGGGAGCTGAACTTCGGAGCTTGTTTCCACTTAAAGGGGTTCCTGTTAGAACTGCAACCAGCAAACCCTGCCCATGAAGATGAAAGCTAGACAGCTTCCCAGAATAGAATTACTTGAGGAGAAGAGAGTTGCTGCATGTATAAGAATATCTATATTAGAGCATTCATTGACATGGTTATGGGGTTTGAGAATGGGTGTGTGGTTTGGTTGGTTTTTTTTTGTTGAGTAGCAAGGCTATAGGAGGGGATGCAGGAGCAATGTAGGGAGACACAGTTTCCCTTTCTCTACTCAGAGTTTTGAGTGATTGAAATTAGGTCAGATCAGGATTCCCCAGATGTTAGAACCTGTGGGGAAGTGCAGATGACCTTTGGTAACAAAGCAGTCTTCTACTACTCCCATGAAAGTTGGGAATGCTTATGAAAATTCATTTAAAATTGTATGGGTTTGCAAAGCCCAGAGCACATCCCGTTTCTGGCTCTAGGCTTCTTGTGCACAGAAATTCCTTCACACACACCAATGATTATTTTGAGGCTAGCTGGAACATGAATGTGGGGACATGTTACAGAGTTTCAACCATATTAGCCATCCATTTTCTTTTCATCTTGGTAGCTGCAGTTTAGACATCAGTCATCTGGGCTGTGCTTAGGAAGACCAGAGTTTCAGGACATCTCATGATGGACCACTTTAATTCAATCCAGCTCATGTCAGTCTGTCTAGACTATGTAAAGGAAAATTTGGAAGCATGTGATAGCATAATGCAGGTATTTAAGGTTTCACCACTCCAGGCAGGCAGGTCTGGAATTCAGCATTCACAAACCAGCACGAGTGGTAGAGGGTGCTGGGCTTGAGCACAAACTCAGACCCAGAACTGATGAACAGTGCAGGCATAGCCAGAGAAAGGGCTGGCTGATCTTGGAGATGAGGGCAGCATCTGAGGGCTTTGACAGTGTATTGCACCCCTTTACTCACTTGTGCCTGCTCCCTGTGCCAGTGCAAAGAGCAGAGCTGGGCCCAAAGGCAATGACTGCTGTTCGTGTAGTGACCTACTTCAGCATGTGGTTAGCAATGCTGCAACATCCCAAATGTGTCTCGCTGTACAAGGGACCTGCTGCATTTTCAGGTTTCCTTGCAACTGCTGGACCTCAGTTCTTTGTGACTGTTTTGTTCCTTCTCAGACACCTATGTCATCTTCTTTCTTGGAAACCCTGACTTGTCCTGCTTTCCCCAGCCTTTGCTGTTCTTCTCTATTTTTTTCCCTTTCCTACTATTCTCTTCTGAGGACATCAGCATCCCAGAAGACCAGTGGATTTGCAACTGAGAAACTGATGCAACCCATTAGCTGTGCTTCAAGAGGGCTGTCATTGTACCCAGAAGCAACATAACCCATGACAGGACCAGGAGGCTGCCAGCTGCTGAACGGTGCCTCAGTTTAATGAAGATTACGGCCTTGCTCTTGAATATACAGACAAATTCCTGGGGGTGGCATGGCTCAAATGTCTCCAATGCAGACAGCTCAAATCAGTCTTTGGTGGGAGTAAAACACCATACCCCTCCCACCTTCCCTCTCTCCCTCCCTCCTTCCCTCTCTACAATGGGGGAGGAGGTGATAAATGTAAATTGTCTCACGTAGTGACTAAAGGCATGGGCTTTCCTTTTGTCTTTACAAATCCCACAGAGCTGATGCTAGGGCTGTGGCTGTATTCCAGACAGAATATATGTCCCCATAAAACTGTGCTCAACAGCTCTCAGTACTATTGAAACCACCAGCATGTTAAAACACCTTGTTACTAGTGGCAACCATTTTCTGCTAGTCTAATTTTTTTCTTTTGCTTTCAAAGAATGGGAAGGGATAAAATAGCATTTTAAAGGACACTGGAAAGAATGGGAAGGGATAAAATAGCATTTCTTGTTTGCTTGGGAAGCTCCAGTGTCCTTTACACTCCCGCACAGGTCAGTCTCCCCTTTGCTGGTTTTGCAGACCACAGCACAGCCAGTGAATTATCCCCTCAGCAGCCTCTGGTGCAGAGGCTTTTCAAGACATCTGCCATAACCCAGATTTCCCCATGCTGGTACGTGTAAGCACAGCAGAGCTCACAGCCTGCCCAAATGTGCAATGTGAGCCCCACCTCTCTTGCTTTCTGTTAAGTAGTCTCTCAACCATCCCCTTTCTCCCCCAGCAGAATTATTTTGTCTAGCTCAGAGATAAAAATAGCTTGCTGTTTTCTAGGGACAGATCCTAGAGAGATGTTCTCAAGAGAAAAGCACTGAGCAGCAGAAAAAATAACCAAAGAAGTACAATTCCATGATAAACCAAGTACCTTTGAATATACCTAGGTGGTCTGTGGATACAACTACCAGAACAAAGAGCAACAATTTTTGCTTTTCCAGACCATCTTTTTTTTGGTTGTTTTTTCTGCATCTGTCAGAATAGGCAAGTATTTCCTCAGGACTCACACCCCTCTGGGCTTGATCCATAAAGCACTGGGAATAGGGCATCTTGAGAGAAAGTTTTGACCCATTTACAGTTCACAGACCAGAAAGACCAAAACCCACCATCTAATGTGAAGTGAGATCAGCTGGAAGGCTGTGTTATGAGGAGATTATATGCTCGTGTGTGTTTTCCCACAGACTTTTTAGTTCTTGCCTCACATAATACCTCCTGCAAGAAAAATGAAACCCAGTTGCTTATGTAGAGTTTCTAATAACCCAAAAGTTTTAAAGATAGCTGTTGGAATACACTGAGTTTCTGAGCACCGCTGGAGAACCTTAACTAAAGCAGGACTTAAAAACATAGCAGTGACATAATTCTCACTTCAACCTACAAAGTTAGCTACTGGGAGCTGTGGATATATTCAGTTTAGTTGTCAAAATTTTGCAGTCATACATAAAAGTTTTGATCACTGGATATGAACTTTTGCTCATTACAGTCTTGTGCAGAAGGTGCAAAACATTGCTACAAAAATCTTGTGAGGACTCAGAGGCAGCCTGGTGAGGTGCTTAGAGGCGTGCCTGGCTCTTTCTCCATTGCCATGTGCCTCTGCTGTCTGCCCATATCCAGAAGTGTGCTGGGTGCAGAATGCTTGAAGGGTTTTCCCCTCTGAACTTGACCAAATGTACTCCCACCCTAGTCTTGACAAGCAAACATCATGCACTTCATGGCATGGATGAACAGTTTTACAGGAGAAATTGCTTCTTAACCGAGCAGGCTTAAATGTTTTGAATCTTTGCTGACTTAACTTCTAGTGTCAGCTGAAGTCATGACATCTAGCTTCAAGACTGGAAGCAAAATTATTCAGTAGACGTGGATCTAAATCCCAAATCCTTAACAGCAAGGGACATTTTGTCCCTTGACAAATACCAAGTGACTTGGTATCTCTCACTTGGGATCCTTTCTTCTTAGCTGGAAGCTCCAGTTCAGTCATTGCTCTGCTTTCCTTGTGCAGAGCAAGCCCTCAGAATTTGCATTAAGGCTGGACTATTGGGTCGTCACTCAGCACCCTGTCTGCTCCACAGATGGTGATGTGATGGTGGCCACTCCAAAGCCCCTCCTGGTTTAAACTGCCAATTGCAGTCCCCTTTGGGTTCACCTTAAATCTATTCCCTTGCATATTACCGAAAACCAACATGTTTATACTGGGGTTACAAAGCATTCCCAGAAAAACAGCTTTCCCTCCATCCCAGACTTTTTTCCAGGCTCTTACATTGTCTGGGATTTTACTAACAGCTGTTGGGATATATATTTTCCTCTAGTCTGCCCCGCATCTGGATGATGGTGGTAGGATGCATAATGCAATATAGACAGTACATCCCACATCCTATTCCTTTTTATCCTAAAATCCAGTTCCATACACAAATCTCGGTGTTTTCAATTTCATTCTGCGCAAGTGCAGTTTTGGTGAGCCGTCCTTCTGAAGGTTCTGAAAGAGAAAATCAAATGTAGCCTGTGGGTCTGTTTCCCTAAGATTTGACACTTGTGTCCCCATGTCTCTTGAGTTTTTCAGTTGCCAGACTCCTTTCAGCTGAGGCAAAACTGGTGTTTGTTCAGGAGGTTTTCTGGGTGTTGCCACACTCCTAAAGACTATTTTTCAGAAGATGCATCACTGAATGATTCATTGCTCTTGCATCCTCCTTGGTTGTCAGTCTGTAGTTACCCAGTTTCTTACATGTTATATTGTGCTGTATGTGCCTTTTCCTTTCCCACACTTGCAATGAATTTAGGGGCTCTCAGTGAGACGTGTTGCCTTCTGTCTGCGCACAAATGACAGTGTGACACCCAGGGGTGGCAGTGGCTCAGGAAGGAGGCCTGAGATGTTCACCTGATTGAGTGCTCATTGTATATCTGAGCTAAACATGGGGAAGCCACTGTGGTCATTACACAAGCTCTGAGGTTTGAGGGTGCAGCAAGGAGGGGGTGAGGAAGGGTTCGCAGCTACAGCAGTACTTCCCCATAATTTGTCACCCAAACACTTGACTACAGTTCTCAGACAGTTTAAACAAAATAAAGACATAATGGATTTATGCAATTGGGGCGTCAAAGAACACAATTCTTTTCTGGTTTGATTCCCAGTCCTTGTCCATCTTTGCAGTCTGATCCCCACTGCTGCTGCTGCACATCATCTCCCTCTGTTCAAGGCCAAATTCCTCAGCAACGGAGGAGATAAGGTGTCCTTGGTCGCTGGCCCTTGCCTGTGCAATGCCTTACTGGGAAGTCATTACTAGATATGATAAAGCCAAATCTGCCCTTCAAGGGTATGGTTTTAGATGCAGTAACTTGGAAAAAATCCACGGGAAAACAACCACAACAGTACAGTATGTGCCAGTGCTCAGGGTGGTGAAAGGCAGGCTCCAGTGGTGATAATCCTATGAGACAGTATTGTATTTGGCACTCAGACAGTGGTGTGATCTGCATTTCAGGAATCCCTTAGCAAGATGAGAAAAGGGTTTCCAATCTAAGAAATTAGTTTTCTAAAAGAAAAAAATTACAATTTATGGCATGTCCACGTTTATATCCTCCATAAATCTTGCAGAGGAAGGGACTAGCCATTGCTTTCCCACTCACCTCTAATTGATAGTGTTCTTTTTCTGTAGACTTAAGTTCCAAAGAAATAGGATTTATCTTCAGAATTTACGTTTGGTTTTGTTCATGAGAGAATTCTTCTGTTTTCTTAACTTCAGAGAAAATGAATCATTGTGCAGTGGGAGGCTTGGACACAAGGTTGAACAAGAATGAATTTCTTGATTTATAAACTAGAGAGTACAAACCCCAACACCTTTCAGTAAATTTTTTTTCATTAAGATTTTCACAGTCTGCTGTAGTTGAAACACTAATAGTTCACATTGCCTAAAAGTATTTTAGGAGTGTGTCAAGATTTTATTTTTTAAGTATACAATCATCTAAAATCTAACCATGTATATTCTTCCATTTGCTATTTTGATATTTTCAGCTTTTAATTATAAAACATTACAATTTGGATAAAAGCCCTCGCTGAAAATTTTTGAAGTTGAAAAAGTAGCAATTTTTCACATAATGAAAGCCTAAAAAACTTAAGTATATACTTCACATACCAGCACACAAACAAAATGCATTTTAGAATCCTTGTAATGTGTGAAATGTTTTGACTCAAATAGTTGGTGAAGAATAGCTGTAGAGATATATATGTGTGTGTATAAAGACTGATTTGATTTGTGGTGACTGTAGCACCTCTTTAATCAAATATCTTAATTACAAGTCATGGTGTACCTAGTCTCTAAAAATAACATACTGTTTTAAGAAATTAATGTTACAAATGGGTAAAAAAAAATCAGGTTTTGGATTTTTTTATACATTTGACGAGATGTTAGACATTGTAATTTTCACTCTTTTTTCTCCATTAGAAAGTAAGTAGTACAATTATTATCTTATTTTCTTATACAATCAAAAAACCACTGATTATACAGAAAAATGAGATTGTGAAATTCCTGAAGCTTGCAAGGAATCCAGAAGGCAGACACAGGACTTGTAAACATGCTGAACTGACTTCAAAAGCCAATAGGTTTCAATTTGTGTGCCCACTGAAATCCAAGTATAAGCTTGCTATGGCAACAGCATTGCTGAGGAGAATTAACATAGAGATAGACTTGGTCTTACTTTATGTCTTGTTTCAGACTGCTCAAATAACAATAGCAATAGAATGGAAGTACCCTCTGTGCCAAGAACAATAAAAGGGATGCACTCAGTCTCAGTATTCTTGGCAACAAATACTTCAAACAAATTTGGTTCTAATATGAAGCATTTTCAGAATTTTATCCTTGCATTGGATGTGCGAAGGATAAGACTTCTTGGAGCAAGTCCCTATCAGTCTTTTCCTCTTTCTGGAGAAGAGTGCATTTCTTGGAAATAGGGCCTGTATTTCATTCCAGGAGAAATTCTTACTCATTTTAGTAAAAATAGAGGGTTATTTTTTTATTATTAGTTCAGCACAGAAACTCAAAACTCAAATTGTGATATACTGACAAACTCCAAATTGTGGCAAGGGACTGGTGAGAGAGGGAAGACTTTCCTTGAAGTTTCACAAGGAACTCTAGTTATCCAAGGAAATCATGATCAGCATTTTCAGTGAATCACATAGCAACTTCAGTGAGCAGGTCTGTGTGGATGATTGTCATGTTGCTACTTCCAATAATACCACCTTGCACCTCAAAATAATTTTTTCCCATTGTAGCACCAAGAGCTCTATCATTATATGAGACTCAATTTTCATTAAAAGAGGGAGGGGGGAAAGTGCATGCCTAACCTTTAGAACCATGGAGCATGTGAATCCCAATCTCTTAAAAATACAATTCTAGTTTTTATGTGTTTTAAATCAAGCATAAGATTTTCAGGATCTGGTTTGGTTTTTTTTCCCCAACTGGTGTATTGTGCTTGTCCTGCATAAATTGTCTGCTTCTAGAGACAAGAGCTAGATTTGAGCCCATCTTGCGAGTATTTCATTGTCTTCAGGTTCTAATTGTTATCTTAACCACAGCACAGCAGTTGTCTCTGGGCAAGAAGGAGGACGATTTTGGTTCTGCACTGCACAGAACTCTGATCTTCTCCTACTGAAAATCCCTCCGAATTCAGTGGAAGGAGGGCTGGAACAGCGACTCACAAGAAAGGCAGCATTGTTGGGCATTGCAGGGGTCTGGGATGCTGGTGGTGCCTTTGTGCTCACTTCCTCTGGCTCATTTGGGCTGTGCCTTTTGGTTTTACAGCTCCAGTGCGTATGTTTGCTGTTGGGTGTCAGCAATGTTTTGTGGGTTCTGGTGCTTACTGTGCCACAAGGCAGGTGTTCCAGCAGCACTTTCAAATGCAAGATCCATTGTAGGGGAGTGGGATGTCTCCTCCTAATTTAAATGCACAAAATCTAAGACTGGTTTGCCTTTCACATGAGATTAGATTTGCATGATTTTTTGATTATTTTAGCTTTTTTTTTTTTTTCAGCAATACAGCATAACTTAAACCCCAAGAGGCTGCCTTAAGCACCTGTGTAGCTCTTGTCTTTCTTGACGTGTTGATCAGCAGTGTGTTTCCTTCACACAGGATGTCAGCAGGCTTCATTTTCTATGCTGAAGTGGTAGTAAAGTAGCATAAAGAGAGTCTTGGAAATTGAGAATTATGGGAGTTATGAAGACCTCAGTGCTCCTCCAGGGACCCTTGTAAGAGGTCCCTGGAGGAGCACTGATATATTGCTCCAGTTGAGATAAAAACACTGGCACCTTGGTTAAGTGGGTGCAAGGCACACGGAATATTCCTGCAGCTCTCGGGGGAGGAGGGGATAATCAGTGTCTCAAGGATAGTGGGTACTTTTATAAGCATATGCATAAGCTTTCAAAATGCATATTTTAAAATTCTGGTACATAATGATTCTGTTTTTGCATGCTAAACTATTAAGATTAATTACCATCTATTTTCATTCTTTATAATTACTGTAAAGATTAGAGAGATATATTTGTTCCAAATTAGATTTTATTCTCATACTCAAGTATGTGTTTAGATTAATTCTACCTGAAGTGGATGAACCATTTTGGTTTTACAAAGCAATCTGGGCAAATTTCCCAATTGGGCATTTTAAAAGAAGGAACCTGAAACATCAAATGTGCTTATCATCCCTTGATGAAGAGACTTTTTCGCTGCAGGGAAACCTGTATTTATTGTGTTCATTCCACATTTCAGAAGCTATTCAGCTATAAATTGCAAACATAGTTAAAATACATTTTTAATTACTACTAGAATTTCCAAGGCTCTCAGAGGTGACAGCTAGCTTCTGAAACACTGACGTATCTGGGTGCATCTGCTACTAATGGAAGAAAAAGAATTCTCTCTGCTTTGGCAGTTCCAGGTTAAAAATTAATTTTTATATATATTTCCCAGTTTCTCTTGTCTTCTCTTCACAAGCCTGAACGGCAGCTAAGGAGGTTTTATCCCCAGCTTTCCCCAGAGCCCTTGGGGAGCCTGGGCTGTGGATTGTGCCAACTCACTCTCCCTGAAGGGTCCAGGTTCTGCAGCTGCACAAGACCAGTTCTTCCTTTGCACCTCAGCCTGTGGTCCCTGAGGATGCAGGGCAAGGCCAGAGCACCTCCAGAGACTGGGAAGGAGCTCTCCCTGAAGCAGTGAGGTACTGCTGCCCATGCCCTGCCTCCTGTGCAGCATGTGTGACTCTGGCACCCAAGGTTAAAAACAACCACGCTCTCCTCTAAGGCTGCTGGTGTTACAGAGCCTGTGTATTGTATCCTTCTTTGGGAGAGCAGGAGGAAGCAGTGTGAAACCCATGTTTATAAAAGGATGTGAGACATAAACTAACACTCCCTCTCTGATAGCTGAAGATTTATCTTCCAGCTGAATTCCTAAAGAGAAAACTACAGAAATTCCACCTCAGTGTTAATTAAGAACCCATAAACTGCATTTATCTGAATTTACATATGGAAGAGAAGGTGGTATGATAAAAGAGAGATTTAACTATATATCCCTCTCTGAAAATATAAACACAGTTTTCCCTGTGTTTATACTAGACTGTCTACAAATGCATTGTAATACCAAAAAGGGATCCTTGGACCCCTGAGCACAGCTCTGTGCCAGGGCTGAGCGCTTTGGCAGGCGGCTGCAGCACACAGAGCAGTGGGAACTGCTCTGCAGATGAGGACAGCAGCTATGATCACGACATGAAAGGCAAATCCAGGGCAGGATTTTGACTGGGGAGAGCTGTGGTCAAAGATGGGAGATGAGCAGTTGGGGAGGAAGATGTACAATTATTCTGAACCAGAAGAAAACACTGCCTGAGCAGCAAGGATGGGTAAACAGCATAATTACCAGGAATTTACAGAAGTATTACTGCAGTCATGGAATGGCCTTTGTCTGAGCACAGAGAAGATGGTGGAGGAGCCAGAAATAAAATCCTGGTTTAAAGTGGCATTGACAAATATTTTAGAGTAATTTTAATAGACATGAAGAAAAAGGGAAGAGGAAAAACTATTAATTAATTTTTGGGGTATCAATAGACCTTGCAGGAGAAGAAAGCAAGGAAAATATGCGGATCTGACTGGTCACTCACAGTTGTTGTTGCAAATGTAATAATTTTAACTGTAGAAAAGAATGTAAATAACCAGATATAAAAGGGAAGCAGGGTAGCACCTCCACCAAAGATAAGAAGAAGACAAAGGAAAAAAACAGGAAGAAAATCTCACTAAGCAAAGGATACACTTGGCTGTTGAAGGTGAGGGAGAAGTAGAGAAAAATGAAAAAGCAACTCTTGCTCTTAAGAAAGAAGTGGAGGGGTTGCTTTAATACCCAATGGAGAGAGAAGCTGGTAAGAGGAAGAAAAGGAAATCAAAATACTGGAAGCAGAAGCCTTGAGTTTTGAGAAGCCTGGAGATGAGGGGGAGGAGGGAGAGCAAGCAGCAGGCGGAAAAGGAGGTGGAGCTGGGCAGGCTGCTAAAGCCTCCTGGGCTCACAGGGAGAAGGAAAGAAACCCAGGAAAAAATGGTTAGTGAGAAGCTGAGAGGAAGCACAAGGCGGGTGTGGTGACATGAGCTACAGAATTACAACTGGAGCAGTGGATTGCAATGGGAACAAAGCAGGAAAGAGGTTTGGTAATGCATCCTCATACAAAGCCTCTTCCCATTATGTCTGAACATGTTTCTGTCAATTTGATTAAATTAAGCAGTTGATTTCATTATCCAGGTGGTGGGTGGGTGCTGATGCATAGCCCTCAGGAGCATATAGAGCCTGTAGGAAAAATTGATTTATGGGTCACTGGCCAAAATTTTTAAAAATCCCTAAAAACCCTAAGCAATGTGGTCTGAAAAAAAGCTTATCTTTTCCCATTAACTTTTTATTTTTTTCCCTTTGGGTGGTGAATGAATAAGAGCAGAAACAAAATTCTCTGCATCTGATGTGAAAAAAATTATCTTATTTCAGGTCTTCATAAGGAATACCCAAGGAACAAAGTGGCAATTTTTTTCTGCTGCTGCTACTGCAGGAGCTGCAGCGTCACTGTCCCCCATGGGAGAGCACAGACCACACTCCAGGGAGCTGTATTTCACTCCTGCCAACAGGAATTTGACTCCACCTCTCTCTGGTGACTCCCGAAGGGCTGGGCTGATGAGTCCTTTGCCCGTCACTCTTTGTACAAGGCACAAAGTGTCACCAGCTGGGACTGGCGTGGGTCACCTCCCTGGGCTGTTCTCCTCTCTGGAGGGAATGGCAGGTTCACACCCACGGGCTGCCCAGTGCAGGCTGTGGTTGTTAATTAAATTACTCCATCTTTCACAAGCAGACACTGCAGGGTGATGTGGGGTCATCTGCCCACCCTGCTGGTAGCCAAAGGTGGTCCACAGCAGAGTTGTTGGGGCATAAAGAGAGAAGGTGAATGGAATGGCTTTGTGGCCTGAGACTGGAGTAAAGTTTGAAGACCAGGGAAACACGTGACAATTGTTTTAGATGAGTTAATCTTTTTTAAGGAAGCATAATTATTTGGGATGATCAAACAGAAGCAGCCACCATGAGAGAGGCACAGGACTCCCTCACAGCTTTCACACCAAGTCCAGTGGATGCTGGAAGGTGACTGGAGTATGCAGTTAGCAATGTCTGGAGGAGATGAAACTGCCTAAGGGAGCACTTGGTTGGTGGGGATTGGTGTCTCCCTCTGAGAAACTCTTACCAGCAAGGACTGGTTCATTTGTTCTAAAGCACAAGTCTGATGAGAAGTGTCTCAGGGAGCTGGGGGTGTTTGGCATGGAGAAAAGGAGGCTCAGGGCAGACATTATCACTCTCCACAACTACCAGAAAGCAGGCTGTAGCAAGGTAGGTGTTGGTCTCTTCTCCCAAGTAACAAGTGACAAGATGAGAGGATATTGCCTTAGTTGTGCCAGGAGAGGTTTAGATTGGATATTAGGAAAAGTTTCTTCACCAAAAGGGTTGTCAAGCTCTGGCTACCCAGAAAAGTGGTTGACTCACCATTGCTGGAACTACTTAAAAGACATGTAGATATGGCACTTATGGACATGGTTTAGTGGTGGACTTAGTGATTGGACTCAATGATCTTAGAGATTTTTTCCAACCTAAACACTTCTATTCGTCTGTGATTTGCTGAGTTCATAGTACTTTTGGGGCAGCAAACATACATGCTTGAGTATAAATGTGGTCCTCAGAAAAGAAGAAATTAAGGGAGAATCCTCAGTCGTGCTCTGTGCCCTGCCTTCCTCTCTGCACTGAGACTGAAAGCCCTTGCACAGGCAGCAGGCAGTCTGCTCAGCAGGGAAGCAGGATTCATTCCTCTCCATGGCTGTTGGCTCCCAGCAGCACAGAGGTGCTGGGCTCCAATGCCCACAGAGCACACCAGCAGCCCTGCTTGTTAAGGAGTCCCTCTGGCCAAATCCAGGGGTCTTGCACCATCCCTCCAAGACCCAGCTGTGTTCCTCAACACAGCTATTGCTCTTCAAGCATGGTGCATTCCGTGGGTTGCTTTGGGCAGGAGTCTGTAGCCCTGCCAAGCTCCTCACCATGTATGAAGCTTTGGTTTCTGCTATTCCCCTCTGGCCTGGGTAAAGTGCATGTGCCCAGTGCCAAAGCTTTCCCACCATTTGCTGGGTCTACTGCAGGCTCCCCTTATCCCAGCTGGAAACTCCACACCCAGAGAGGTTGGAGAGGGAGAAGCTCTTGGCCAGTCTTTCCATTTGTTGGTGTGAAGGTTTGAGCTCCCTGGCTCTCAGCTGATCTCTGATCAGTGGAGCTCAGGGTCACCTGTCCTGCTGCCCTGGCTGACGCCGAGCCTGCCCGCAGTGGGACTCAGCTGGCACTGACAGAGCAGGGCGTGCTCTCGCTGCTGAAGCGAGGTCTGTTTAATACTTGTCTGCACTCAATGTGTAAATATTATGAGGAATCTGGAAAAAAATCTCCTGAAAGCCACTTTACACAGATGTTACCATGAATAGATTATTGTCCATTTATGGCCGACGGAGAGACTTTGTAATTTACAGTTGATTTTATGTCTCTATGATATCTGTGGCACTGGGAGTAGTCAGCAAAAATCTATTAATAACAAAGAGGACAGAGTTAGGATCTCTGTAATAGGAGAAAGAAGGATGGTGGAAGGGTGATTTATGATTACTCAAAGAAAAGAGTTTTATCTGTTTGCTCAAAGGCAGATTATCTTCTTAAGAAACAAAATATTGCTATGTAAACAGGGGTACATAATAATTTATAATGAGACCATTTAAATAGGTGATTCTTCATAAAAGTACAAATAAATGTACTGCTGTTTTGCCAACAATCTTGTTAATGGCCAATGTCCCCTTTAATTAGCTCTTGGATATGCTGCTTTAGACTTTTTTTACGCACTCCACATGCTATGTTGCCTCCTCACAACAGCCTTGGTTTGGGGGGTGGCTTTTGTACAACTGTAACTTGGAAATGTTGTCAACCTTTAAAAGAATCACAGCAGAAGAAAGCCCTGAGATTTTCACATAACCTTAAAAGCAATGCAGATTGTAACCTCACTGCAGGCATCAAACCTAGAGGGGTGCTAGAGCCAAGGGAAGCTCTTGGCTCAGCCTTTGCTTATCAGTGCATGATAAACCCAGGTTGTTAATGCCATGTGAACAGTGTGTAAAGAAACGAACACAGAGCCATAAACCAGGGCCATCTTGCCCATGGAAAAATTGCAGTACTGGCAGAGGAGCCTCAGAAATGGCTCTTGTTGTGGGTTTAGAGGGTTGGGAACAGAGGGAGAGGCTGAGAGGGAACTCACATAGCAGAAGACACTGGGCTCTGATGTGTCTGAACATTTGGGCTTCTTCTGATACTTAGTGAAGTAGTTTTAGGAACACCTCTGTCCCAGGAATACATATGCAACTAAAAATAACTCAAAATGAATGTAAGCTAAAGTCAGCCCACCTGGTGGCTGCAAACACACTCGTATCCTGTTCTTTCCTTCCTTCCTTCCTTCCTGCCTGCCTGCCTGCCTGCTTCCCTGGGCTCAATTTAACCAGAGAACTCGTGTCTTCCTGCACACCAGCACTGGAAAGATGCAGCAACCCCTTTTCTGTTAAAGCAGTGGGGGATTGATCACTTGCGTTGACTTACTTGTGAGTTGGAGCAGGGAGGTGCTAATGTCCTGCAGATGCCTCCTTTCCAAACCTCAGCAGATGCAGAGGGAGCTGACAAGGTGGGACATGGGATGGCTGCCCCACCTGAACTGCAAAGGAGCAGATTGCCTCAGATCTCACAGGGACAGGAGACAGTACTGCACCAGCCAAAGCCAAACCTGTGTGCCAGCACAGGTAGTAGGAAGACCCGTCCTGGGGTTAAACCTTTCCTCTACTCCTTTGATCTTCTCTTGGACTCTTAACAGTTACCAGTTGAGGTCTTCTTTCCATCACAGCTGAAGGGAGATAAGCAGACATAAACAGTTTAATGGTTTATTAATTAGACCTTTTTTATGTACAAGGCATCTGCTTCATGTTCCTTTTAAAGGATGCCTTCAAAGACACCAATTTCTTTTGGCATAAGCATGTTGATCCAAATCTAACTTGAAGGCAAGACAGGGCAGAGCTGCTCAGCCAATTCCTACTCTTGGAAGTGGTCACCAGCTATGGACATTTTCTAGAGGTGGGACTGGGTGCAAGGGAGCACTGAGCTGTTTATCAGCTTTTCCAGCAATTCCCATGTGGATATGGACATATTACCTAAATTTTTGTCCTCTGCATTTCCATAAATGTAACACGAGTAAAGAAAATTTTGCTAAATACCTTCTGGATCTAATGAGGAAAGACACCACACACAGAACTTCTGAATCAGTCCCAACAGGTAGCCTACAGGCCAGGTCCTGCCTTCAGCTTCAAGGTGCTCATTTTAGTAGTCCTCTAAGGACAACCTACTGCCCTTGCATGTGAGCTGGTTCCTGGACCTGTGAGCAGTGTGGGGTATGAGGGAGACCTCGAATGGGGGCCACCCCACACTGCTCCAGAGGCCAGCTCATCCTGAAAACAATTTTTGTTTGGATGGAAAATGGAGCTGCACAGTTAGCCCTGTATTTTGGTTTTATTTTTATCTTTGTGTGTGTAATGGGTTCACACACAGAATGGTAATTGAAAAAGTCAGGTTTTACCCTGAATGAAAGGCACCAAATATGTTGGCAAGAAAGCAGAATCTGCAGCTGTTCTTGTGTCATTCACTTACTTTCAATAAGCTTTCTACTTCATGCCAAGCTTGTTGTTTGATCCCCCCAAGAAAATGGATATTCATTCACCTGAGTAAGTTATATCTGAACTGGGAGAGCCTTCCATTCATTGCCCAGGAGCAAAAATAGTTTCCAGCTCTCACAGCCATGTTTCTAGGACCTCTCCATTGCCCCCTTCTTTCCTGTTTCATAAACCTTATCTTCACTCACAAACCCTTCCTCAAAACCAGCACTTCTTATCATCTCTCTTCTGGCCTGAAAGATGTCCACCATCCACCATCCACCATCCTTTTGTCACATCTTCCAGCAAGTACTTCTGAGTGTGAGCTCATGGCCAGCACTGCCAAGGGGAGCTCCCCAAAACCCTTGTACGAGTCTCTCTGGAGCATCCTCTGGTACGGCCACATCAGGAATTAGGTGTGCAGGGCTGCTCGTCCTTGTCCTCCTGCATTACTCAATACTTGCCTGCTGTCTGCAGTGCTATATTTAAACAGTAAACTACTTGGAGCACACCCTGTCCTTTTCTTTTGTGATTGCACTGTGCCTCATAAAATGGGATATTGCTTCATGGCTTGTGCTCTTCAACATGGACAGCAAGCAAACACATAATATTAATAATACTAAAAGCCTTTCCTTACTTCCTGCTTTTGTCTTTCTTTTTTAAAAATTTCTTTGTTTATTTTTTTCTTCAGTCTTACAGCTACATTTATTTCGTTTAAATAAAAAAATTACTCAGATATCAGTTGGTTTTTATCTTCCCAAAGATAAAAAATTGGTAATTCACTTAGGGATTTTCCCAAATACTAAATACTGAATAGTAAAACAAGCAACATGGAGGTTGTTTTTAATAAAATAATTTGTCTTGATGAGCACTGCTGTTGCTTAGGAAAATATTCCATTCTGTCTCAGCAAAAGCCTATGAATAATGTTGAAACCAATCCCTAATTAATTTGTTTTTCTTTTTACTTTGATCAGTACCTCAAAGAACAGCTCTTTTGTATTAAAAAACTCGAAGTCTCTTACACTTTTCTTTTTGATCACTTTAAGAACTGCTACTGAATAATTAACTTTGTACTTAGAAAACATCTTTACTTCCTCTCAGATGCATCACTAAGCATGGCATACCAAACACAAGCTGCAAATTGGAAATTGCAATTTTTCTTTTTTTACTGCAGATAGCAAATTTGCCCCTAAATCCTGTTTTAGTTATTCACAAATTATTTGTATATATGAGAAAAGTGTACCAAGTAGTTTTGGCTCTTTATTGAAGAGAAGATATCCACAATTTATGCAACACTCTGATCAGTATTATCTAGGCAGTAGAAGTCTTACATGTAATCCCCATTTTTCCATGTGGGACCTAAACCCTGCTTTCCCAGAGAGTGGTCTGAGCAGCAGCCTGAGAGGTATTTATGTAAAAGGGCTGACCACAGACTTCCACAGTCCTCCTGGGGATGGGATATGACAACAACCTTACTAATTTTGCTGTTATTTTGCTTCAGGGATAGAAAAGACAGGCACTACAGCAATATATAAATTGTTAATAAAATTAAAATTTTTGATTGATCTGTCCTTTTTTTTTTTCCCTAGCAAAGTCTGTTACTAAAAATTGTATTTAGGTAAACAAAAGAAATTACAAAATTTAAGGTGTAAAATACCAGATTGTCATAAACCATGGAAAATTTCTGGTGTGCTTAGGCAGCAGCCTGATGGAAAAGAAGACAAAGGATGGGACTGAATTTTTAGTGTGAGCAACTTGTTCTCATTTGTATGTTCTCTGCATCCCAGAGAATTGATGGTTCTATAATGAGCCACTGAAATGGTAAGAGTTATCTATATATTCTATTTATTTTATAATAGCTGTTAATCTTATACCTGATTTGATAATACAGATCATCACATCTTGATTTTTGTGTGCTTAATTTAAACAGTAATTAACTGTGCATTATATATGCAAATTGCAATGCAGAAGTCTCTAAAAGTAAATGGGGATGGGGCTGTAGTCCAAAAGGAAGTGTACAAAGCTGTTGCTGAATTCCTATGTGATTACAAAAAGGACACCAGTTGAAGAAACAGAATAGCTACTCTATTATAGGCCAGCCCATGCCAGTAGGTTTCCAGACACATGGTGAAGGGAAAAGGAAGGTATTAACCTAAGGGGCCACATCCATCAGAGCCCCATGACCAGAGTATCCCTTCTGGGCAAGTTCTGCTATCATAAAATTTGACTGCTTTCATGGATCAAAGTGAACAAAAGAGACCCAAAATGCTGTAGGAGGGGATGTAAATGACAATGTTTCCTCTTGGGGAAGTGCAGAAATAGATATCTGAAAGGTTAAGTGCAAATACACACTGAACTCAGGCTGACAAAATTTGGTAGATTGCCCTTTGGCCCAGACCCATGATTCACCTCTGAAACGGAGTTGAACGGGACATCCAAAAAATTGTTTCTGTGTGCTGAAGTCCAGTGACAAACCAGATCTGCAATGAAAACACAAACCTTTAATTAGAATGACTCCATTGCCTTAACAACAACTTAGGCTCTTGTTTCATGGTCACATCCATGAGAAGGTTCACATCCTGGTGGAGATAAGTCCTGCTTTCCCCAGCTCCTGCCACCTGTCCTCCCTTTTGCCCACACACACACTTTGTGTGGCCAGGCGATAAATTGGCTCTGTGAACTCATCTGGCTTGAAACAAGATGGTTTTCCTCTAAAAAGAAATGCCCCCAAGCCCCCCCAGCACTGCCTTTGGGGAGAGCCACTGACAACAAACCCCTGGGTGAGGTGGCAGCAGCCTGCTCACTCTCTCTTCTTTTGGGGGAATTAAGTTTTCAGAATCAAAAAAAAAGAGAAAAGAAAGAGAAAAGAATCCCAAATAATTCTAAGTTTTATGGGAGGGATTAAAAAAAAGGCCAGCCCAAACTTGGATACTAAGGCAATTAATTTGTCTTTGTTTTTTGCCTGAGATACACTTTTTCTCCGCTGCTGTTAAAAACATTCAGTGAAGGATGCCCTTTTAGATTCAAGATAGAACAGGAGAAAATTTCTCTCCTCTATCTCCCTGAATCCATCTAATCATTCTTCCTTCCTTTTGATTTATCTTTATGTGTGTATCTTTTGAGTTGTGGATGAGATTTGAGTGATGTGTTCCCCAAAAATTGCCTATGGTCTTCAATGCACCTATAGAAAAGCCTGCATTAATATTCCTTAGGAGATGAAGGAATAAATACCTCAGCATGCACACACCTTCAGTAGGTATTTGTTTTTAAAAATAGGTATGTAAACAGCCATGCTGGAACTTGCAAAACTTCTTGGTATAATTATTACTGTCCTATGACTGTATCCCTATTAGTGTCCTATGACTGTATCCCTGTATGATGAACACTCTTTTAACACAGTTCATTGTAAACATTTGATGAGTTAAGAAAAAGCTTTCTTGTTTGTTGGAAATAGGTTCTGTTGGGTTATAGTACTAAGAGACTTGAGTTCCTTGAAATGTTTGAGGAATAAATTTTTATATTGCTAAAACATAAACTGCTGGAGCAGCCTGTTCCTGAGGGACTGCACCCCATACAAGGAGCCCATATGGGATGCAGGGCTGGAGCACAATGTGAAGAGCTGCAGCCCATGGGAAAGACCAGGACTGTGTCTCATTGTCTCATGTGACAAACCCCACGCTGGAGCAGGGGAAGAGCACAAGGAGCAAAACAGAGAGAACATGTGATGTACCCATTTCCCCTGTCTCTGCACTGCTGGGGGGAGGAAGAGGTAGAGAAACTGAGAAAGAAGTTAGGCCCAGGAGGAAGGAAGGGATGGAGGGGAAAGGTGTTTTAAGATCTGGTTTTATTTCTCATCATGCTACGTGATTTGATTGGTAATAATTTCCCAAATTGAGTCTGTTTTGACTGTGACAGTAACTGGTTTCTCTCTGTCCTTTTCTCAACCCACAAACCCTTCATTATATTTTTTCTCCCCTGCTCAACTGAGGGGGAGAGTAATTAATTGGCTTGGTGGGCACCTGGCATCCAGCCAGGTCAGCCCACCACCACCACACATGGCTGTATTGGAAATGAGATATTCAAAGCAACCATTGGCAGGTTTACAGGCTTGTAGTGTGTAAAGTAGGAAAAACTGGTAGTGACAGCAAACTCCAGGCTGCCTACAGCAGTCATTGTGAATATATCCATTGTCTTGGCAACGGGGGAAGACTGTATGCTTGGTCTCTATATGAAGAAAACTTCTGAAGGATACTGAAGGATGCTCCAAAGCATCCAACCCTCACAGATGTCAGTTACCCCTAAGTAATCCTGTTACAGACCAATACTTTTAATTTCATCCATCTGCTAATCTTTCTCACCCTGCAAGCTGTTCTCAAGTCAGCATCGTCTCCCCGGGCCCTCAGATCACTAAGTCTGCTGTTCAAGAGGGTCAGGGTGCAACCAACAGATTCTACCTTCTTTCTCCCTACTTTTGGTCATCTACTGGTGATTGTAAACACCTCAGACTGTCATTGTTCTTTATTCCATGCTTTTATTATGAACATTTGATACACATCTCCAACTGGAAGTTGTTCAAACAGTACTTGAAGAACCTTTTGGTCCTCCCTCATCTACAGTTTAGTGAAAACATTATTAATCTGAGACTCTGTATTGTCACGAGGACCCTTTCCCTTGCTCATCTGAGCCCTGCACCACAGGGGCTGTGAGATACACTGCCCGGGTAAATAAATGTTACAACAATGCTTGCAGTTGCTCCTTCTGTAACAGCACTACCACGTAAGGTCATATTTATTTTCATAGCCTTTGTTTTCTGACCTGTTGATTATAAGACTTTTTTGTTTCGCTGTTCTGACTAAGCTGTTTGTCCTTTGTTGTGTCTCATCTGGTGATGAATAGATATCCTCAGCAAACCAAGACTGCCAAACACCCCTGGGACTCCAGTTTCTGTGCAGATATTTGTTACACAGCACACGAGACACTGCAGGGAGATGATGTCCCTTCGCCTATGCTGGCAGTGGCATCAAAGCAATGATTTGATTACCTGTGTACTGAGAAAGGTTTTGGAAAATATAAACAATTTTGCAAAGAAATCTATACATTTTTGGTGTCTTGCTACAACTCTATTGGTGTCCAATGCTTTCCTACAGTCACTGAAGTGTGAGAGTACTACTTGCTACTAATTTTTGTTCATTAGTATTATGTAGTGTAGTAGTGTAGTGTAAAGGTATGATCAATGAACAAAGACCTGGGAAGGAAACCAGCCAGCTCCACTTAGTGGCTTGTGTTCAGAATAATTGTACAGAGCTCCATAACGGGCAGGAGCGTTTTTAATCTCCAGGTATTTTCTTACGCAATTCTGTCATGGTGGATTTCCTTTTTTCCTTTGCGATGAATTTTAGATCCTGTTCCCTTTTGTAGTTTCATTCTTTAACTCACTTTGAGTGGAGGTACACTTCCTATCCTTGCTGAGAGTCTTTATAACTGTAGCTGGCTGCTGGAAGCTTCCAGTTCACTCTATGTAATCCATGTGATTATCCAGGTCTTTTCCTTACATTGCCAGGTTCAGTCTTCTGTCAGCTGGGGGTCCATTTAGTGTACAATAGAAGTAGTCCATGATCCATGTTGGAATTACCCTTACACCCTATGTGGTTTTGTGTTTGAAGTGATTCACTACTGCTTCCCTTCTTTGGAAAGTCCCGCCACACCCTCAGCTATATCCGTGAATGTGTTTCTCATGGGTCTCTAGGTCTAGCCCGTGTGATTGAAAAGGGATTCCAAGTCCTTCTAGACAGAAAAGTCATCTGAAGAGAAGAAGCTGGGAACAGTGCTGTGATGCTTCCTTCCTATTGCATGACTGAGCCATCGACTCTGGGTAACCACTTCTATCCAGAAAAGCACCCATTTCCACAGCCTATGCAACCAATCACTAAATCTGTCACTATACTACAAATCCTGCTGTTAAGAGTAAAGAGATGGATCTAAATATGAAATGCTCCAATTGTATAAAATGCTTCTACTTTCGTTCTTCCAGACAGACACATAGAAGGCTCTTGTTCAAAGTCATTTTTTTCTTGGTTTCTTGCTTGTGAACTATTGTCAGAACTATCTGCCTGTTTTACACATAAAATATGAACTCAGGAACTCTATTCAAGCAATATAGTTTATGCAATATTATACATTTGTGAATAAAACAAGTGGTATTAATGTGATAGACATTTGTAAACCACCAACTGTTGAATGAACTGAAATGTTCATTTCTGGTTTTAGTAATATTACAACACTACAACCCAACTGATCAGTGTTAATAGGTATTAAACTATATGAGCTATGAAAACTATTGGCAGTACTGGAGAAGTTTCTGTGGACACTTTTGGAAAACCATAAATGCTAAACAATTAAAAAAGCTTGGGTATGCTGGAAAGCACTCCATGTAAACTGATCTTTTCCTTAAGTCACAGAATAATGATGCCTTTCTTCTTTGTGAGATTAGTTCATTACTTATTACTTATAGCCAGAACACTTTTTTTGTGATTGTCAGCTGCAGTTGCTGTTTCTTAGGCTGGCATCTGCCCTTTGCTAGAAACCTCCATGCAAGGACTGATATGCCTGTTAGGGCATCATCAAGAAAATTACTGTAATGATCCCAGCTGGTGCAAATGAAAATGGGCCTTGAAGTCTCTCAGAGAGCATGGTGGAGAGCTGCTGCCCTTGCAACAGGCTCCTGGAAATGAGTTGTCCCCTGCCAGCCAAGAGCCAAGTGCTTTACAAACAGTAGGCACCTACTCCTGAGCCCTTGGATGGCTACAGAAGTCACTGAGACTATGGTAAGCATTGACTTTTTGACACTAAGATGCAGAATGTGGAAGCTCCTCCATTTTTTATGTGCTGGAAACGAACAGGCCAACAAACTTCTGCCAGTAAATCCAAATGCTGTCACCAAAGCAGCTGCTCAGGAGAACAGAGGTATGAGTTAATAGATCCTGACAAAGTCAAGCTCATAAATAACTTAATCAAAATACGTGAGCATGTCAAATGATAACCTTTTTCTTTCAGTACTAAAGATTAACAAAAGGCTCATTGTCACCAAATCACAAAAGGTTACTGAAGATATTTTTTGCTGAGTTTCTTAGGATTTAGAGGATAGCTGGCAATTTCATGTACAAATATTTGCCTTTCTAGTCAGGTAGAGGAAGCTTGGAAGACTGGAAGAATGATGGCTGTTCTGCATCTGCAGAGGAGGCAAAAGAGCTCTAAAGCTATAATCCCTGGTCAGGAAGCCCTCTCTTGGATTGATATAAAGAGCTGGAAACCCCTATTAAAATGTGTGTCTGGGATCTGACCTGTGGGTCAGGATCTAGCACAATCCACTAGAAACAGGCTCCCAAAGGTAGCAGCCGTGCTGACTGACCTCTCTGGGTGCTCCGGGAGCGTCTGCTCTGCTGAGCAGTCCCAGTCATTTTCTCATCATTCACAAGCTCAGCGACAGCAATCTGCATGCCTTGCTTGGCAGCCATCCCAGTAGCACAAGAGCTCTCTGTGATGGGCTCTTTGAGTTTCTAGGCTCGTGTGCTTATTTTTCAGACCTTGTAACAGCAACATTTCACACTATCTTCCACGGTTTATGGATACAATGGCCCTGCAGGTGAAATATTAGGCATACACGCTTCAAGGGACTAAGCAAACCCTTAGAGATGATCAGGGATTTTGAGCTCTACTTCTTTAAGGAGAATATATCCATATATATGGACACCCTCCCCCAAAGAAGGATGGATTTGGAACCTCTGCTCTCAGACAGGTCCCATTCTTGCATGTGGAATTCCAAGAGCAACGACATATTAGAAACTCATGCCAAAGTCGCTCAAGCATTTAATAGAGTCTGAAGAAGGCAGTGCCAATCTTTCCTTTGTCCAGAATTACTTTAGCAGAAGTATGCAGACACTTCACATTCTCTGCATGGTTCAAGTGAAGCAAAATCTCATCTAAGTGCAGCAATCTCGGGGCATTAAATTACATTTAACCTAAATTGTTAACTGTTGTTGCTTCTCCATGTTATAATTACATTGGCTAGAAACGGGATCAAGTCAACAGCGTGCAGGAGACGTCAGTGGGGTGACTGTGAAGTGACAGGCAGCAGCACCAATCCCCGGCCCCTCCGCGCAGCTCGTGTGCGCTCGCAGCTCCAGGCTGGGAGGGCCCAGGGGAGGAGGGGGGCTCTGCACATATGTCCAGGAATTGCTGCAGTGGATGGCTTGGCTCGGCTCTCGCTGCTATTTAAAGGCACATGAGCTGCATGTTAAATTGGGCACTAGTATTTGCCTGGCTCTCCAACATACAGCGGGTCTGACTCTGCACACACTTTGAGGATGAAATGCAGGCAGAGCCCATAAGCACAGGAATTGCAGGACACTAGAGGCTGACTCCTGCTTCTCTTCTCCAGATGACAGTTTCATAAGGACAACTCCCTAAAACACCACAGTATTAGCAAATGAAGATTATGGTTTGCCACTGTGCTTTGAGCTGCCAAGAAGTGCTTGTTTTCTTCCACAAAGTGCCAGCTCAGGTAAATCTCTGGACTTGTAGTACAAGAAAAGAAAGAGTATTTGCAAGCACTTGCAAGCCAAAAAAATAAAGAGGATTTGTCTCTTCCACCACCAAAATATTCAGCATGAGTGTCTGTTGCTAGCAGCTATTCCAGCTCTGCAGGAGGTGGCTGCAGGATACCTGATTTACTGTGGACTCATTCTAGGAAAATAAAACAAGGAATACTGCTAAGTTCTTAAATTGCTGTCCAAAATGCCTATCAGCTGGCAAGCAAAATGTTACCAAAAAGGTTTTAAAACACAAGTGAGTGAGAGAGCAACCACAGCACAAAGAAACTGAAAATGTTTCTATACTAGCAAATTAAATGTGCCAGTTGGCAAGGAGCTGCCTGCATCCACAACATTAAACTGTCTTACCCTCCAAAACAGGGTGGCCACATGGAAACTGATTCTGGGAGCAGTCCCTGGCCCATGGCGGTACCGAACTCTACCCAGGCTGGTTGTGACAGAGCTACCTGGCACTGGTCAAAATGTGTCAAGATCTGTGCTAAAAATTTGTGGTGTGGAGGATAGGGAGTGCTGAAGTATGTTCCTGGAACTATTAAATGTGGTGATATTGAGGTAGCCTGAGAATTTCAACCACTGCTATGGACAAATAGAAAGAATAGGAGCAACACCACCCTTTTAGGTTCCTGGCTGGGAGCATGAGGACACGTAGGAGGTGTACTTTGCCCCGAAAGCCTTGGCAGGAGTCACAGCCCCTGTGCATGGCTGGGCACTCACCTCCTCTGGAGTACAGCTTTGTATTTTGCCAAAGAGCAGATTTTAATTTATTTTAAGTATAGCTTTTCCTATGATTTTGTTTGGTTTATAAAGCTTTGTTTTGCTGTGATTTGCTTTCTTATTGTTCTACACTCTGTAACTGCTGAAATGTTTGTACTTTCACCTCTCAGCCCTTTTTCATCTTTGAATATCATTTTCATGACAATAAATGGCAAACATAAACACTGAATAATATAGCCACAATATTTGTTGTTATGGAAAACATCAGTGCTTAGTTATTTAAAACAACACAAATTAAAAAAAAAAAATACAAATCCCAGGAAAGATGATTCCCTGCTTCTAATGGCAGCTCCTTTTGTAAATCCGAGCAATGTGGAGCCGGATGGTCATGGAGCAGGGCTGTGGTTTCTTAACATCACATGTTCAGGGGCAATGCTCATTTCAGTTTTTCTCACAATCACTCATTTCCGTCACACAACTGACATTTCTTGGCAGGATTTTTAAAAATTCTATCAGGTCCCTAATCCATTTTAAAATAGAGTCCTGTAAACTGTTGTGCTGTTACAGCTGAGTGGGCTGAAGACCAGCAGACAGGACACAAGAGACAGAATGTGAGGCAGGGAAGGTACCAAATATTGAGCTTGCAGTGAGTTTATAATTGCTCTCTCTTTCTAACGCCTGCTGCTTTTGCTTTCTGCTCCACCTGTGGGTGAAAGCATAATCTGAGGAGATAGTGAGCTCAGGCTTTCACAGCTGTTCCATTCCTTGTTTTCTTTGCACCCTCCTTCCTTGTCAGACTTCAGTGATGGTTTGTGCAGATAGTCCCGTGCTCCTGAACTGCTTTGGCAAAGCAGAGTTTAAGCTTCCTCTTTCCAAGAAGGAATCATTCAGAAGGTTTTCAGGGCAAACATTGGTTTCTTTTGCCTGTATAAGACTGGTAGATCTGGCCAATGAAATCACCCCTTTGAAAGCAAATGCCTATTCTAACAGGACTTCCATGATCACTCAGGTTACTTAATAGACTTTTTTTTTCTGCATTCACCTTCACTAAAAAAGATGCAATCAGATGCTATTGGCTATCATATGTTTAATGCAATTAACAGCACTGTTGAAATGGGAAGAACTGAAACTAGAAGATAAGGAAGAGATCAGGGAATGCTCATTCAATTAGATTTTTTCGACTTAATTTGGTCTAATGAAAATCACTCTCAGTATTTATGAAAACATGTGAAAATACTCACAGTATTTAGGCACATGGCTGAAGCAATCATGAAGGTGTTTGCAGCAAAAAACCAGCTGTTTTTTGCATCTGTGGTTGAATTACCCAGTTTGTAGATTATCTGTGCCACAGATAAAGAGCTAGCTAGTGTCTAACATGGCTCGTTGGCACCAGCACCACATGTGAAAAACATTGCATATTCCAGAGTCAGGTTGGGTCTGGAAACAGTCCAAGTACTTCCATTTAGGACAAAGCTAAAGTTTTCTTTCTGAAAACACATCTGGATGTGAGCTGATTGTACACCTGTACCTATATCACATTCCCTGTTGAGCTCCTGGAGAATCATCACAATTCATCACAGGCTAAGGCACAGCCTGAAGGAGGTGGTTTGGGTAATTTCAAAGTTGTTAGGTCCATCCAACAAGTCACACCTAACACGACTCCCTGCTAAGTCTAACTGGTTCCAAGCTAAGTTGGTAAAAAAGCCTTGGACCATCTACATTCCTTGTACCCATCACCCAGACTGTCTCAGCATCCTGAGGCTCCAGTGGGGAGCTTATGAAATCCTAGAGGGTTTGTGAAGCTGAAGAAGATTGGAAAAGAGGTAAGCATTAAAAGACCTGGTATGGGTCAGATCAAAGTCATTAAAGGGCTGAATAAAGAATTGCCCGTTGGACTGTGATGGGGAGAAGAAACTCAGATACAAAGTAGCAGCCCACAGGGGTTGGTCAAGAGTAAGGCACAGTGAAACAATTTAATTTCTTTTTACATTTTTATCCGGCCCTGCCTGTGACTGTGGCTTTTCTTGCTCCCAGCTATGGGTGTTTTCAGCATTTGCTAAAGATGCAGAGATGAGGTCACCAGCTTCCGTGCTTGGGTGGTCCTCATGGCAGCCGCCTTCCTAGGAAATGAGGTGGCTCGATGGAGCAAATTCTACCCGGCACTGACTGATCCCTGCTTCAGCAGTAACATTTTCTGATCAGCTTTTCACAAAAAAAGGTCACTTTACTGCTCCTGGTTCTTGACTGGCAGAATATCAGTTGCTGCACAGCTGCAACAAGCACCTAAAGGGTTTTTGCCAAATCGTAACACAGTATGAGGAAAGAGAAATATTTAAATAAAGAATCTAAACAACCCTGCTTCCTTCCATTAACAGCCCTGTGCCTTTCCACTAATTACAATGGAGTAAGAAAGAAAATTAAATACCCTCCTTAAAGTATCTTTAAATATCAGTTTAATTCTAAACTGGATTTATGTAGAGATTAGAATTCTTCAGTTACAACTGCACTCTACTTGTACACTAAGTAATTATATGACTGGGAAAGGTTGTGCAGGTTCTTCCATACCCTGAGATATTTCGATATACATTTAAAAGAAGAAACCTACAACTCCAGACAATTCCTGAAAGAATCCAGTTAAAAGTGTAGGCATGTAGTAAGAGACACACTTGTTTTCCAGCAAAAAACACTGAAAGACCCAGCACTGATATTCTGCCCCTCACACTTTTCAAACCACATATTCTCTATATGCCACATCCAAGAAACTTCCTTTTCTGATTCACCAGTACTGAACAGTGATCAGTATTTTCCAGTCCTTCCACTGATTAACACCTTATTCATCACATACCTGAAGGGAGGCTGAATTACATCCATGACTCAGATTTTTTTCATACTATAATTATACACCTACAGCAGAAATGGAGGTTTCATGACTTTGTCACTGCAGGTAATGGATGTGTCTGTGTGCTGACAGTGATGTGATCCATCTGCCTGTCTCCTGGCTATGGGAGAGAGATGGGAGTGACTCATCTCTGGGGTACTGGGTGACATCAGATTCTTCACACTAGTTCCTCCTTTTTCCTTCTTCTTTCAATTTTGCTCTGTATGTCCAGGAAAATCTGGGAAAATCAATGCCATGGTTACATTTTAAGGCAGATTAAGTAAGTCAGTCTGAGGATTTCACCTCACTGCAGATGCCAGTGTGCACCCATCTGTGTCAGATCTGGCTGCTCTGGGGTCCCCTTTAGTCACTGGAGGGAAATCAGGACTGATTCACCTTCACTAGATTAAATATCATCATTAGCATGAGGTGACTCCTTTTGTAACAGTGTGGGTTCCCTTGCTGACTCCTGAGACAGCCTGCAAGGCATGCTCCAGCACTGATGGCTGTGCTGCAGAAAACCTGCAGTGATGGGTGATGCACCCTGCTCCGGTGAGTCAGAAATATGCATTTTGAGGTGTGATAAAATAACCTGCTCTGTTATCCAGATATAGTCTCCCACCCCTCTCTACATGACTTATTGCTCTTTCTTTTATTATATTTTTGTTGCATAGATAATATTTGGGCAGATCCACTGGATTAATTGGCATGATTAATACAAGACAAAATAAAGTTCTTTTATGCCCACATAAAAGAACACCTCATTTGTTGAGATAAAATGCCCTAGGCAGCCTTTCCCTCTGCCCCACCCTCAAATCAACAGGTTTCTAGTCTAAGGTAATATACAATCAAAACTTTGTACTTGTATCAGAATAAGCTGGACACTCTTCAGCCTCAAGTCACTTTGGAAGGGTTCTCTGGGCTGGTACAGCTGTGCTGGTCCCCCAGTGCTGAGGCTGTTCCCATTATGGTGTGCAGTGGGAAAACCCCAGGAGAGCCAAGGACAGAAAGCCTGGCAGTCCCCGGGGTATGGAACACCCGTTCTGCAGGTGGCAGGGTCTGCTGTCCCCTGGGGTGGCAGGAGGCAGCACAAGCAGGTGTCACAAAACCTCCAGAAACTGTCCTGTAAACTGACTGGGGGCTCGTTTGACCTTCTGATTTGCTGTGATTTCCACTTTGGTGCAGCAGCCCAGCACGGCAGGCAGTGCACCTGGGTGCCCACCAGCACTGATTTGGTCTTTCAAAAAAAATAATTGCTAATTTGCCAAGCTGTAGCTTTAGAGACCTAGTTTGAAAAGAGGCAGCACAATGTGTTCTTTTCAGGAACTGAAATGCTCTGTTGGATGGTTTCTCTGGTTTTCTTTTTCATTATTTATTTTGGTGTACACATCCAGTAAAAGGAAAGTTTCTAATCTCAACTCTAATGCCACTGGCTACTTTTTAAATATAACTATATCATTAAGCACTTTTGCTGAACAATCCTTTTGGGAAGAAGAGAGAGAAAAAGAAGAGGCTAGCAACAAATAAAAAGCCATAACATTTAAAAAAAACCCCATTTATCAAATCACATATAAACCCTTTCAGGGTTATAACCAATTTCAGTGGAAATAAATTTCACCCAATTCTTTCTTTGGTGAAGGATTACAGCAATTTAAATACAGTTATAAAAGTGCAACCTAGATAGGTAGGTAAAAAAGAGAGATTAAAAGTTCCACAGCATTCAGAGTAACTTTGCTGTGAAACCTTGGACACAACCAAACACGTATGGTGTGTTTACTGAGGAACACCCAAAAAACCCTCATGTGATGTGATTTCTCAAACAAAGTACCCTGAGCGTGGTGAACCCCAATGGATGCTGCTGTGCTGAGAACAGCCAGAGTCAGACTCAGTGGCCTCCACTTCTGAGCCATGCCACACCATCAGCTTATTGCCACGCTGGCTTTGAGCAAGAGGGTGTGAAAACCTACTTTTATGTCATAGATACTCGTGACGAATTTTTTTGAGTGCCATTTATTTTTGAGTGATATTTATTTAAAGGCTTTATTCCTTCTAGGCCTTTAAGAACAAGGTGTTCCTTCATCTAACCTTCTCGACATTGTTCTTTACCTTCATACTCTGGAAAAAAATCTGTCCTCTTGTGTCCCTCACTCTTTGATACAGTCTCAGACAGTAGGATGTCCATGAACTGCAGTTTGCCTCCCAATGATAGTGGAAATTCCCAGATCCAGTTGATGCCTGAGGACAGGGTTTCCCTCCCTGCTCCTGATTCCACTGCACCTTGGAGGAGCTGCAGCCCTGCCTGCTAATGATGCACTGTTCAGTATCATCAAAATAATATTTCACAATGTGATGAGACTGACAATGTACTTCGGCTGGCTGAGGCTGGGGGTGAGAAACACCAAGGTGTCAGGTAAGAGCAGAGTGGTGCTGAAGGCCCTCAGATCTTCATTTCTGACATCTGAAATTATACCCTCCAGGGCTGCATCCTGACAGGAAGGGTAGGAGCTTGTGCATAGAATTTTTCAGGAATGTTTCCTTTAGTTTTAATGACCAGGCATAATTGCAGCACAGATTTTGAACCAGGTACCTGGAAAGTTTTGAGTAGCTCTATCAAAACTTTTGCAGTTCATCTCAAGGACTAACATTACAATAAATGTCATTCTCTAGTTTATAGTTCTAATCCTGGAGCAAGAGCTGACGATTGTTAATTTTATGCTTTCTTTCTTTCTGCTTACTCATTATGTCAGCGTATTTCATTCCTGCTACGCTTTCTGAAATCAATCTTCATTTTAATGTATAGCTCCCTACTGCCTTTTTTTCCAGTAAACAGACGAAGATTTAGTGTTGGCCTCTAACACATGGAATCCATTTATGATAGTTTACATAATCAGATTTTCAGTGCACTGTAAATCCATCTTTAAAGGCTTACATTGCTCCAGGACTAAACTGGTTAAGTTTCTGAGTTGTTTTTCATAATTTGTGTACAAGTCACCATTTTAAGGAACAGTTAAGATGCTATTTTGGCGGGGCTTTAGCACATTCTGTCATTGATTATTCTTTCCCCAACAGGGAATTTCTACAACTAATGTTATATTTCAGAATAACAACTACTTTGGTCATAAATATCTTCCAAGCTACTAAATGTCAAACTTTCTTGCAGCAGTAGGATAATTCATCTCTTGAATATAGTGGTTGACTTCTGCAATTAAACAAAGTGATGACATTTCACAGGGAGGAACAAGCAAAACTAGCCAAAACCTTAAGTTGCAGATGGGTGGTGAAACTATGAGGCAGCTCTGATGGGAAGCAGGAATTCTACAGGCTGCCCGTGGATTTTCTTCAAGCATGTGGCACACTGCTTTTAAGCTCTGAGGAGCACCAGGACTAACAGGAGCAAGACACAAGCCAGGGTGAAGGGCAGTGCAGGCAGGGCTCTGAAATGGTCCCTTCCTGCCATGGAGGACCAGGCTTCTCCAAGCACAGAGGTTTACTCTGCTGTGTCCTTTACCAGTGGGCTACAACAACAAGGTGTAAACCCAATGAAAGGACCTGGCAGCCACTGAAGCAGACACCAGAAGAGTCTGCCCAGTTTACCCAGGGATGTGTTGCTTCCCTGGTGTGGGTTTCAGGCAGCTTAATCTGAGTCATTGCTAACTCATGTGTGACTTTGCAGTGAAGAAGTTGGAGGGCGCAGCCCCTCAGCAGCTGCCGGCCAGGCTGGAGCAGGGAATTGCTTGCATTTGCAAGGGTGGGTCTGACCAGCAGCTGATCCTTCCCTGACACCTGACATTTCTTCCTCTCCAGTGTGAAGACAGCTCTACAGAAATGCAACCTGTTACACAAGCTGAGTTTATAAATTGATTGCATAAATCAACAAAATTTTCTCCTAAGGAAGCACATTGACTTTTGTTCATACCTTCTCATATAAAGCAGACTCAATACCAGCCACTTTGAATTTAGTTTATAGTTGTTCACACTGGGGTGTTACTAAATCATTTTAGAAGCTGAACTAGTGTGGAGAGTGAGAAAATTGCACTAGGATGTAGCTTGCGAGTGTGGATAGATGCCAAATACAAAGTGTCCAAGTTCAAGGCTGAGAGATAACAGCTTTCCAATGCCACAGCTGGCTTCAGTTGTTCCCTGAGATAGCATTACATTGCAAAACTAAGGGTAAAGGAGCAAATGATAATATGGATTTAACTGGAGCAAATCCAATATAACTCAGTTACAGTTGGATAAGTATCACTCTTTTTACCATATGCCAATACACAGGACTTAGTCAAAACAGCCAGACAAATGTCTATTTTAAAACATTTGGTCCAGGTAAAACCCTGGGTTTGTCCTGGAGATTAATTTTAAGCATAAAGAATTGCCTAGATGAGGAGCAAACTGGGAAAAGGAACAGGTGGTGTGGAAGGGACAGAAGAGAGGAAAGAACTGGAAGGAGCCAAGTCTGAAGTGAAAGCTTGGTGAAAATAAGTCAAAATATTTTTGAATATTTTGACTTACTGGATGAGAAAAAAAAACCCAACAGAGCCACGTAAGCTTTAAAGGTTTCAGATGGCTCATGTGGACAGCAAGCACTGCCTATGGATGCTGTTCCTGACACCCTCATACCAACAGTGTGATGATATTTATGGGACTTCAGGATGAGTTTTTTTCTTTTAAAACTTGGGAACAAACCCACAGGCTAAAAACTGTGGCCCCAGAACATTATTAAACTTATGATATTAAACCCTGCAGAGTCTGGAAGTGCTAGAAGCACATCTGTGCTCTCTGTGCATGTCCTCTGTTGAGTGGCCTTTAACCACACACAGGGGTCATGATAATAGCCCAGGCTCTGCTGTGCTGGGCTTTCTCCACTGTCTGACCTCCAGACACCTGTGCCCTGTAATTATGGGCTGTGGCACTCTGCTGAGTTTAGCAGGGCAGGCAGGTAAGAAAACTTTCTGGGAAGTACCTGCTGAATTTACAGAGCTTTCAGGGCTGGATGGGCTCGTAGCCATCGGGTGCTAAATTGTTCTCTTAGCTACAGACATAAATTCTTCCTAAAACCTCAAGAAGTTTCTTTTTCTGGTGTCCAGGACTTTGGACCTGAACTGGGGAAAAAAAAAAAACTTAATTGAGAGTAATATGATTTTTATCAAACAGGTGGAGCAATGCCATGAAGCAAAGGAGAAGGTCAGCACCCAGCAGTCCCTGAGCTGCCCTCTTTAGTCCCCTGTTCTATATGTTAAGCCATAAATTTGCCCTTACAGAACAACATCCAAGTTTCTCCCTTGCATTGGTTTGAGCTGGATGTAACTTTGTTCTCTGTCTGGGGGGTGTAAACTGTTCTAAGGAGTAGTTACAGCTAAGGCTGTGCATGCTGCTCTCAGTGCCATGCACTGCCCTAAGTGGGCTGCAGGTTGGTGGGGTCCAGGTGGAAATTTTGATTGCTTATTGTACCTCATTTACTGGAGTTTTTTTCCAGTTAGGGAGTAGTGTGTTATTTGAGGTGGTCTCTGGAGGACTCTTCAATGTGATTGGGGCATAACAGCTGGAAAAGACCATCTGCCCACAGAATAATTATTATATGCTGAGATATATTTTACTATATGTTCATGTCAGGAGTGTTTCTAGCCAGATATGGATCTGAGCTAGATTTCCAAACTCATGTATACTTGAACTTAAAAGTAACCTAAATCAGGATGCATGATCAAGGACTGAATATTCAGTCATGGTCATGGACAGGGCTGAATATACAAGTTCTTTGAATCAAGGAAGAAGAAAGATGGGCTTGGATAAAAACATGTGTATGCAAGAAAGAAAAAATAATTGATGCAGATGGAAACTGTGTTGTGCAGCTCTAGGTTCATCCCTGTTTCCAGCTCCAGCATACATAGAAAGGATGTTCCCAGCTTTCCAAAAGAGTCAGGCACAGCATGTTCATGGATTTGAATAGTTTCTCTGTGCAGAGTACTCCAGCTGAACATCCTTAAAGTTAGACTCCTTTTCCAGAGATGACACAAGGGGACTGGCTGTCCTGGGGGATCTCTAATAAGCCGTGTTTACTGTGAGGTTGCTGGGTGCAGTCTCCTCTGCACAGATCTGTAGTGGAGCTGTTACATGAATGATTGTGGGATCTGCATTTTTGCACGTATGGAAAGGAGGAGCTCACAGTTCTGCACAAGGCTAACCTTGAAAATCAGAGCTGGAAGGAAGGAATGCGGGAAGGAATTCACCCTGCAGTGCAAAACGTGGATTTTGATAAGGGAAGCACCATCAGTCATTGCCTAGTGAGCATGAAACGTATTCCTGATACAGCGTAAGTAGCAGACTCTCTGGTACAACAAGGACAAAGCAATGGCACCCTTTATAGAAAACACCTGAAAGGACTTAGGCTGCAGCTCCCCAGGATGCTGAGCCACTTGAGCAGCTCTGCCTGGGAAGGGGGCCCCTCAAAATAAAATATCTGCCCTGAACACACAGGGAGGGAGCTGGTGCTGAGAGAGGGATGTGCAGCTGGCAGACTGGGTTTGGAGCTGTGTCTCACCACATGTATGCTGAAACAACACATGTACATCTTGAAAAGCCTGTTGTACTTAAAAAGAAGAAAGAGAAGGTGTAAACTGGATGTCCTCCACATACACTTTATTGGGTTTTCCAGTCAGATAATGTATTGGTCAGCAACAGACTACAATATCCAAAACTAAAATCAGCTACTATTGGGCTACATATTTTAAGGTAAAAAGCTGACATACAGTCAGGATTGGCAAACCAGTCCTTGCACCCACTCAGTCAGAAAGATATTTAACAACAAATTTGTGGCAGTAATTTCAAAAGAATGAGATAAAACACAGCCATTGTGACAGCATATATGCTCTTTCTGTTTGCTGAACCCTCAAGGTTCCTCTTTTTTCCCCAACCAGAAGATTATCAAATTTAACGTTTAATGTGGAAGTAGCCCTGTAATTTCTTGACACTTTTAAATGTATGTGCAAATGTGTTTTCTTAAACAGCAATGAAGCTGAGGAGTTTGCTGAAGATGCCTCAGTAGAAAGTTTTTGAAGTTGTATTTATAAACAAATGGCAAATCTCTTCAAATCCATAATTATCTGTCACAACCAATGAGCACTGAAAATATCTTCCAAGATATTGTTAACCTTTGAGAGCTGTTGGAGCTGTGAGTTGTTATACCTTTGTTACTTCAAACAGGAAGTGTTTATATGAAGTTTATATTCACCAGGTGGTTCTGTGAACTAGATTTAAGGGAAAGAGCAAACACTGTGAATCTGTGATGAAGTCTGGAGAGCTGGTGAAAGCACGCTTGCACAGACAGCCTGAATACAAGAGTGAGACACCCTGTACACTCCTGTGGGATGTTCCTTAACATGAATGGCAAGCTGAAAGTGATGGCTGGCTGCCTCAAATGCCAGCTGTGCCCACAGGCGCATGTCTCAGCACTTCCTATCTCTGAGAACTCCAAAACATGCTGAATAAGCTCTGGGCATCACCCCTTGTAGTTCTGGCAGAGAAGCTGGGAGATGGGAAGGAGTCTGCATCATACCAGCTCCTCTGTATGTGGATTATAGCTGGGGCAGCTCTGTGCAAGCCCGAAGCAGTCCCAGCCACCCACCTCCAGAAGGACAGTTACACAGTCATCAGAGTTTTGACATAATGTCCTTACATTTTTAAACTGCTATTAGTATCAAGAGCAAAAATGCTGTCCCAGCCCTTGGATTTTTGACTGACATGAAAACTGTGAGTAGGGTGGGTGCAGCTGTTCCTGGTGTCCTGCCCCAGTGCTCCTCAGCAGAGACCCTCTTTGTCTCTTTCAGGATGGGTGTTTGGAGATACCTATCTCTCAATTTCATCCAATCTGCATAAAGTCACCTGATAATCTGAGCCATTGGCCAGACACCTGTCTTGCTGAGTGTGCCACTCCTGTCACACCAGAGTTCCCTTATACCCTGAATTAGAAGCTGGTGAAAATATGCCTCCTGGTCCAGCAGCAACATTGGGAAATATGGAGAAAGGATGCAGCATGGTTTGATCCCAACATTGACCCCAGAATGGCCCTGGTCAGATCTGGGATCTGAGCATCCACCATGTGGGAATGTTGTGTCAGGAGCTTTTAAGTAGCTCACACTAGTCACATGTTCAATGTGGAACCCTCTAATGTATCTGCTTGAAGACTGTCAAAAAATAGACCCTGAAATATAGTAGTATGTGTTTAAAAATGGAGTTACAGAAACAAATTGCATCTCATAACAATGATATTTCTGACAGATAAATTCCTCAATTAATGCTATTTGGACTTGCAGTAAAAAAATGAAAATGCCAGCAGTATCTCTTTCTACGACCTCACTCTTAAGATTTTCGATAGTAAAATAATTCAACATTTTGAGATAATTTCCCCCAGCTAATCCTTGGCCTTGATTATGCCACAGAAAAGCATTCCAGTATATTCAAATAATGAGAACTACTGATGGCACTAAAAGGAGGAGCTCAGCATCAAGGACAACATCCAGTTTTATCATGCTCCCATGTAGCCTGCTGAAGATAATAAAAATAGACTACTCCAACCAGAAATTTTTGTTCATCTCCAGCATTTAAAATAATCTCAAAAATTATCCTGAAGGTTCAAGGATGGCAAAGACCTTTGCATAAAATAAATATTTTAATAGCTCATTTATCAAGTTTATTCCTGGCAGCCAATGAATACTTTTTTTCCCCCTCTAAGTTTATTTTGAACCATGGCTGTATTTACTTTGGTATAAGGAGAACTGCATGATGCTTCTTCTCCGTTCCTGGGACTACAGTCCAATGTAGCGAATGAAACACTAACATTAACAGCAGTGGCACTCTTTGCTCATCCTTTGGTTCAACTCCTGTGCTAGGCTGAGCAGTATAATCTCTCCCTTAATCCTTCCAGGTAGCACCAAGCCATGGAGCCTCTGACTTGTCAGACTGAGCGCCCAGCCTTCCCCAGCTCCTGCTGTGAGAGGGGCACTGTGGCACACCCAGCACTGCACAGCTCAGAGAGAACACAATGGCAGGAGGAGGGAACTGAGGTCTTTGCAGTGCCAGACCATAAGACATTTATTTCATGAGGCAAATGTGGGTTTGTGGTTCAGACAAACTTCTGGAGCCTGGCTTTCTATTCCCCTGGAGTTTTTAATTGCAAACCAAAAAGCTATACACAGAATTGTTTGGAGAAAAGGAGCTGAAGTCTTAATTTTAGACGAAAACTTCCATTTCCAGCTGGAGTTTGTAGATTTGTGACCTAAAGCTGTGGTGAGTATTAATACATCCAAAGTGCTGCCAGAAGCTTGTTTTGCATAGAGGCTAAATCAAGGCTGAAACGAGCCCTCACTGAAGGCAGCAGCACAATTCCTGTGGTACTCAAGGACCTGAGATTTTCTTTAGGAAAGGAGGTGGATGAAGTTCAGAGGTTCAGAGATGACTGAAGTTCTTAGTCATGTCTCTAGTGAAGCACAAGTTCCTCTGGCTAATCCCCAAGGCAGCTCCACATCTCTTGCAAAGGCAGCCATGCCTGAGAGAAAACTCCTACCCCTGCCTGTCATCTTTGTTTTCCATCCCTTGGGGATGAGTTCAGGGGTGCTGCCCAAAGTGGGACACCAGAGGCAGATGGAGAGGGACATGGGCAGAGAGCAACTCACACCACCTCTGCCTTTCCCACCTGCAAAGCTGGGGTGCTCAGCTCTCCTCACCACTGTGTTCAGCCAATGTGTGGGAGCAGAGGGGAATCTCAACCATCAGCCCCATGTCTGGCTGCCAAAGTGGGGGAGCCCCTCTGTCCCAGGCTGTCAGGGGGCAGGGGAGAGAGCAGGATCCCTTGCAATGCCTCAAGGCACCTGAGGGAGGAACATTTATGTAGGTTATGTTGGTTCATTATTACTTGTTGGAGGGCAAGAGAGTGTGCATGGAAGGGGAAGGATGAAGTAGCAAAGCTTTGGAGAGGGGCTGGATTGCATTTTCAGGCTATTGATATGGGCCAGAGTCATCCTGTGGCTTCACCTTCACCAGCAACAATGAAAAAGGCAGTGATGTGGCCACTGCCACCACCTTTCCACCACTCTTTGCTGCTCCTGCATTTTCTCCTTCTGCTAAAGCAGCTGCTCTCCATGTGCTGAATCAGATGAGAGAATGTAATTCAGCAAAAGGCTGGGTTTTCATGCGTTTTTGTTATTGTTTTTTAAACCCAGTAGTTTTAATACCAGTAGTTATTTTTTTCAGCCAGATCAACCATCTGAACAGGTTTGCTCTAAGGCTGTGCTAGCAGAGCAGAAGCACTGGCACAGGCTGAGTGTGGAGAGAGCCCAGCTGAGCCCACAGCACACACACAGAGGTAGCCCTGGGGTGCTACATTTGAAGAGCAAAACTCTGGAAAACGAATGCCCCTGTCATGCACAAGGGAAAGAAGCACAAAGCTGATCCTCAGACAAAATCTTTATTTCTCAAATTTTTATAAATATCTTTTAACTTTTGGGTCTGGCAGCTAAATGGTTGGTATGCCTTCCACCTACAGTTTTCCATAGATTTTTCATTCTAATTACATGAGAGTTGTCGCAAGAGGACAATGTCTACAATTATGAGTAAAGAATGAGGAAATTGACAATAAAACAGCCACAAGTCAGTGAAGGGCAGTGAATTCACTGTGAGTGAAATGCAGGAGGGACAGGAAAGCCAAGAGGATGACTGGCAGATTTTACTGTGAGGATGGTAGGAGTCCATCCCCACCACAACTTTATTGCTGTTGCCATAGTTCTAAGCCCTGTGTTGCCCCTGTGCTGGGTGTGGTGCTGCAGCAGGAAGCAGTCACCCGCACACTGCTCCTGTAAGGATTTTTCCTTCTGTCTTCAAGTTTGTCTTCTTAGCATTATCTGGAAGTTCAGGGCTAAGGGTAAAGCCCTGTCTCCCTATTTCCTTCTGCAGGCTTGTGTGTCCTCTGCCAGTTACACATGCAGTTCCCAGAACATGCTCCAAATTCAGTATTTACAGCTTGCTAATTCCCTGCAAGTTTCCCAGATGGAGAGGCAAACATTAATTGACCATGCACTTTGATACCCAAGATAAAAGTTTCCCTTGTCTGCTGATTTTTGCATACCTGTAAGACTGAACAAGTTTCTTCTGTCTTTAGACATCACCAGGCCATTGCTTTAAGTGGGCTCTATGGTGCATCCTCAGCCTGGTGCTGGCCCACAGCCACAGCTAGCAGAAATGCTCTAAAGGGTGGCCACAACCAGACAGTTGAGCTCAGCATATCATCACAAGAGTCTCCAGAGGTGGGCATGGGGCTGAGTTTGGGGAGATGTCCCCTGCCTTCCCATGTCAAGGTATGTACTGCCCCAAGGATGCAGGTTGTGGCTCTACAGAGAATGGAGAGGACGGACAGGGAGGAGCTCTGGGAATGAGGGGAGGAAGCACATGAGGCAAGGACGGGGCTGGGGCAAGAGTCACAAGGGAAGGGTGTGATTTGAGGCATGACAGGGTAGAACAGGTCTTGGGGAAGGGGCAAGAGGCCCAGGGAGAGAGACTGGAGGGTGGAGTGTTGGTGTGGGACGTTATGGGTGAGAATATTTGGTGGGTTGGTGGTGGTTTGAGGGGGGCAAGAAGGGTAAAGGTGGCAGGAGGGTCTGTTACAGAACCACCCAGGCCAGAGACCTGAGGGAAAAAAATTCCTGGCCTCTGGCCCAGCAGCAGAGTGGCTTCAATGGATTGTAACAAGTTTTCTTCAGAGGGAGTTGCCACTTCAGATGTTGCAAGGCCCTTGGCACCCACACACACACACTGCAAATAGGAATCCATCCGTCTGCGCTGGAGCCCATGGCTTGTTATCGGTTATCCTCAGGAAGAGGCTCTGCAGAGCGTTGGGATGGTGCAATTCAGCTGCCAGCCCTGTGTCCTGCAGCTGCAGCATCCCTGGCACAGGTGGAGGCTGAATGCTCAGTAAGGGCTGTGGGGGGGCTGTCACTCCCGTGGGGACCTAGTTCCAGGCATGAGGAGAGCACAGCACTGGTCTGACTTCTGCTGTCACTTCCTGACACTAATCCCCCATCCTGTGGCTGAGTTCTGGACCCAGTCCAGCATTTTGTGTGTCTTGCAGGAACTGGCAGGCTTTGAAACTGCAGCTTCCTCACTTGGATGGGTAATGAGATGATGAGGACAACAACTGTGCTGGAGGGAGGGATTTAATGCACCCTCCCAGTACCTCCCAGCACTGTATTAGTCACAAAGGTCACATCTATTAACAGACAGAGCTGAAGTGTGTGGCAAATGGGTCACATGTTACCACCTTCTTGTTTCCACTCTAACTCATGCTAGAGGGGAAGTACTGTAGTGTGAAACAATTTCTCTGGAATCAGAGGTCTCAAGGCAGGGAATGCTGCTTCCATCCACTGGTTAACAGGAACAGGAAGGAGAGGGGGGAAGCTACCAAAAGATTTTGCCTATACAAACTATTTACCTAAATTCCCCTAGGGGATAGGAGAGCACAAAATAAAGGAAGAAGCACTCTGAGAAACTTTTCTCTTACTGCCATTGTATTTACAAGGAGAGAGCTCTTGCAGAACCTTTCTCATGTGAGCTTTCTAACCAGACCTCTTCAAATCCCATGTTGGGCATCTATGTGGTACTGCCTGTCTACACAAGCTAGAATTGCCTTAGTAGTGGGAATGAGAAAACTCAATTCCTAAGGAGCAGGTCCATAGGGCAAAGGCTTGGGTTGCCGCCTGAGGAAGAGTTGGCAGCAGCTACCACAGCTGTGGGAAGAGGTTACCTCCCTGGTGGTGGTACAACGTTAGTGCTGCTGTGTGGTAAATGAGATCAGAGATCTCAGCTGGCTGGAAAAGATTTTTTTTTTCCCTTTTTTCCCCTTTTTTTCCTCCTTTCAGCTGGGTGAGTTTTCAGTCAGATCAATCCCCTAGACCAGTCCGTGGTGCAGCTGCATGTTGAGTTGTGATGGCATGACATGAAGACAGCACAAAAATAGACTGAAGGCACAGACGGGAGAGACTCTTCCAACAATGCTCACCAGATGCAGCTGAATGACCTCTGAGGCTCCTCCTTCCCAACAGTTAACAAAAGCTCTGTTAGGCAACGTCTCCCGCAGTCCTGAGGCTTTGCACTGGGGAAGGTCTGCTCTTCTTCCAACATCTGTCTTCACATGCCAGCTTCCCCTTCCCATTGAATATGAGCAAGAGGAGCAGATATGCTGAGGAAGACAAACAGGAGGATGGATTCTGAAAAGGTGGTTGAGATCCACAGATGTAATGTCCTGCTGCCAAATGCATCCTTGAATAGTGGGGATCAAGGACTGGTCTATGTGGAGAGGCCCAGCTTTGCAAACTGTGTCTGAGCAGCATGCAGGGGAACATACATGATATAAAGATTCACACAGAGATGTCAAACTGCTGTGTCAGAACCAAATTGCTGAAAGTTTTGGGTTTTTTTGTTTTTTTGGGTTTTTTTTGTTTTTTTTGTTTTTTTTTTTTTTTTTAATCTGAATAGTGCAAAGAAGAAACAGCTTGAGTTGCTGAGGGCTAGTGGCACCAGGCTGAAGAACAGATCCAGGTGGAGTGAGATGTTCGTAAAGTTCTTTGTGAAGGGCTGTGTGTCCATCTGTGCATGCTGTCCAGGATACACTAGAAGAAAACTGGGAAATACTAATAAATTTTGTGAGAAATTACATTCCTTGGGTCTGAGAGGCTGGTTTCCTCATAAGCAATATGTTTTACAGGAATCTTTTTTGAGCCCTAAGCTGAAGGACGTTTTCAGCAAGCTGCTTGCTTGTGCATTTCCCAGTGCACAGCTGACGTGAGCAGACATGGCACGTCACAGCCTGGAACGATTTCCAGTCTCGGTGCAGGTCAGCAGCTATGCCATGTCTGCAGAGCAATTTGGCACTTTTCTAGTTTAACCCAGTTAATCAGATCAGCTTCTTAAAATGATTTTTTTTCAGCACTCCAGGAAAAGCAGTCTAGTTCAGCTGAAAGAATAAATGAGTCTTCTCTCAAAATACTGACCATAATGAGTGCACTTATTGAGAAACTTCTTGGAGGAGTTGTAAACTAAACAAATCAAGATCAGCCCTTCAGGAAAACACAACCTCAGAACAGGAAAGGCTTATTTCAAATTTATTATCCAAATAAGTGTTGTCTGTATGAGAAAAAATAGTGGTATTTAGGAATATGCCCTAGAATGTGAAACATTCTTCAGTTCCGTGAAGAAACATATTTATTTTTCTGATTATTGCTGATGGAATTATGCTTTGAGTAACTAATGAATAGTGGTTTCTTTCACTTGGATATTTCTTAAACCCATTTTAATTTTCCTTAAGGAAAATTGTAACTCTTGGCCTTTTGGGGGGCTTTGCACCTTGCCTTGGGGCCATGACTGTAACATCTCACTACTGGATTATATCACACTTGAACTGGAGGCAACTCTGCTTATTTCAAAGTGCTTATTAAAAAGATTGAAAAAAAATTGTGCTGTGGGCAATACCTACATAGTAGTTGTTATATAGGATATCATGGAGACTCTGAAAAGGAATATCTCTGAATTCAACATTTTCTTGGATCCAATCAGGACTGAAATAATTTGGATCTGACGGATAGATAAATAACACAGATAAATTGCAAGTTCTGCCTGTACAGACTCACCTGTGCCATGTCTCCTGTTATCTGGAGATACTCTTTGACTCTGAAACTCCTCACTTAACTGCTTGTCTTTATGCCTCGAGGGCTTGATCAGTGAAGCTTTGCTCCTGATTATAGTGGGGCATGTCTAGGCCCAGCCAAAGCATGGATGAAGTTGAAACTGCAACTTTTCTTCTGCCTCCTCATCTACACCTTTGGCCTTTGGCCTGCAGTTTAACTGTGCTAGTTTCACCCATACCCCTGACTTTACCTCCTGCTGTGCTGCATGCTGCCACATTAGCTCCCTTTGGGATCCCTGTATTTACTTGAGTGTCTCTTATCTATTTTCACTCCAGGTAAGAACAGCTGTGCTGGTTTGGATCATCTAACCCATTCATCTACTCTGCCTGAAACAGGGGCTGTAAGCAGATTTGTATCAATCAATTATTGCTATTTCCAACTATTTTCAGCTCAGAGGATTTCCTGAACCTGCTGTGGCTTGCCTGTGGCATGGATCCCTCCAAACACCTGAGAGAGCATGTGAGTTCCTTGCATCCTCAGGGTGCTTTGGAAAGGAACTCCTCAGCAGGTCCACTGCCTGCTGAATGACAAACTCCTTCCCTCTGTTTGCTTGGAACTTGGCTCCTACCAGCTTTGTGAGCTGATCCCTTATTGTCCTGGAGACACAACCAACACTCCATCCCTATCCCTTCTCTCTGTGTCATTGATGATATCATAGCTTTCCCTGTACTGTGTCTCACATCTCATATCTTTTCCAGCTTTATAAGTCTTATTCTCCTGCACTGTTGCTTGTACAGAAATTGTGCCACACCTTTGCTTAGCCTGTTACTCTCCCTGAATCTTTTTCATCCCTTCTCTATCCTTTTCAAGGGCCCAGAACTGCACTGAGCATTCAAGGCACGGATACAAGATGGATACAAGATGAATGGATTTATACAGCAGCACAGTGATCTTTCTACTTTATTGGCTTTTCCTTTTGTAGTAATTCCAAACATTTGTGTGTTCTTTGACTGTTGCAGATCAATGATTTTATATTTTCAAAAAAGTATCTGCAGTAGTTCAACCAAGGCCTCCTTCCTGAGTAGCAGCAGTAAGCATGGAAAACATTATTATATGTGAAGATGAAGCTGCTTCTCCTTAAATGCATTCATGGCTTTACACCTGCCTAGACTGAATTTTATTTGCCATTATTTGGGCTGGTCATTCTCTCTCTTAAGAACTTCCTGAGGACTTCACCGTCTGCCCTTGTATTCCCCACAAATAACTTAGTATTTGTACTTTTTAAGTTTTTGACCTCCCTGCTCATCTCATCTTGTATTTCTCTGCTCTGGCTTCCCTCTCCTGCTCACATCTCTGCCTTTTCCTTGCTTTCATCTCTCCAAAGACTCACAATATCCTTCAGATTTCTTCACTTGGATCCATCATCCTTCACATACATTTTCTGAAGCCTACAATCCAGAAAAGCTATACTCTTTTTTTCATACTTTCTACTTTGCCATGTGTTTGAAATCATGTCAAACAGAGTAGTACCAAACGTCCAGTGTCTGAAGGGAGATTATCTCTGCTGAAAGGGGGAGGCAGGGAGAGAGAGGACAGGATGCTCCTGCCAGACAAATGAAGTAACATTTAGGAATTTCCAAAATTACTCATGATGTCATTTTTATTTTTTGAAAACTATAGAAAATAAAATTGTGGGTTTTGTTAACAGGAAAAAGAGGATTTATTAGCCTTTTTTGACCCTAGTTGTTAGCCAAAGTTTGGATTGTTTCAAAACCTAGCTGTTTATTTACAAAGAACAGGCATTGCTTTCTTTGCTTAACATGAGGAAACACTTTGCTTGCAGCTCCGAGCTGTTTTCCAGCGAGTGCTGCCTGCAGTCTGTGCTACCCGGCAGCACCCAGCAAAGCGCTTTGCCAGCGCTCAGAAGACTTGTGTCATGTGCCTTCCTTTTGGATGGTGGATCCTATTGTTCCAGATAGTTTATTCCATGAAGGAAGTTAGTGGTTCCCTGTTGCCTAATAAGAATGAATAGGGCTGCAATATTTTCTGTTTCCAACAAGCTTCAGCATGATTTATGATGGAAGGAACTTCATAAGGAGACAGTGGTCTTCCAGTCGTGTTGATTTTTCAAGAAGAAATAATCTGTCTGAAAACTCTCCTTTTTTTCACTACTTTCTTTCACCAGAAAAGCACAGTTCAGGCATGCAGTCTTCATACCATAGGCATCTCAGCTCTCTGGAAGTCCTAGTAAAGTCAAGCCTTGCTGTAATAATAGCATGGAATTCCACCACTGGAGGCAATGTTATCCAGGCTCATGACTTTCACAGATTAACCTCCTGGCCAAGCTTCTCTGTTGAAAAGTTGAAAGCAGAACATTGCATCTTTTCTTGTTTTCAAGGGTTTGTAAGTGGACTGTCTCTAACGAAAAGGTTAGGGAGGCAAAGAGTTAATTTGGAAATGTGAGCTGGTTTTAATGGCATTCAGAATTTGCTACATCGTTTCTGCACTACATAAAAAAATTTCAATAGGTCTGTGAAATTCTAAAAAATGCATGTGGCAACAACTGTCTTCAGCTCCTAGCTCCAAACCTTTGCTTCTCCATCTAGGAACATCTCTTGGTCTTTTTGAGTGATTTTTCTCATGGGGATTTCCTGATTTTTCCTCCTTCCATTCAGACTGGCCCATACTACAGTTTGGAACACATCTTTAAACACCTGAGGTGATGTAGGTCTGAGCAAACCTCCTGTAGCCTGTTCACATTTTGAGTATGTTGCTCAACATCACTGCTCATAGCCACACTCAAACACAACCTTACAGACCAGCCAGGCACTGCCACTGCAATTCCCAATCTCTGCACAATGTAGATTCCCAAACTCATGGCACAGCAGGAGAGGTATCATCTCTTCCATCATCCAGTCATTTTTTGTTCAGTGTCTAGGCTTTCTGTCTCTAGGAAGACATGTTCTCTGCTCTTTTCCAGAGGAAAGAGCAGAGGGCTTTCTAACAGCAGCCTTCTGTTGCATATTCTCCACTGCAGAGGACAAATGCTTTTCTTGTTATGGATGCTGCTTCTCACACTCCACTTTATGAGAGGACATATTTTCAGCTTAAGGTGTGAGTAAAGTGCAAAACCAAAGAAGCCTTCCAATTGTGTGAGTGTTTTTACAGCATGCTACCTTCCATGGCAGCACAGCAGCTTCCTTACTCTGGAGGATGTCAGCACAAGGGTAAAACACCCATGGGCAGGCAGCTTGGTGGGCTGCTACAGGCACCTGACAGCTTTCCCTTGACTGTAACTTTGGTTATTACTCCTTCTTAGGATTCTCTTCACATTCAGCATCTCAAAGAGCAATTGTCTCTTCAGGGAGAGAGTGTCCCAGGCTCCCTAACACAGAGATGCTCTGAAAGTGCAGTGCATGAGACCCTTTTCCATGTAAGAAGCCAACATTGAGCCCTGAGCAGCTTTCTGCATATGTCAGATGTGTAAGCTCAGGGTTAACACAGGCTGAGACAGTGTTCCCTGTGTCAGACAGGGCCTCCTGTGCAGCTGGAGGTGAGCACACACAGCCTTGCTAAATCCCCAAAGGCTCATGAGCTTCTCCCAATGGTTCCTCAGTACATCCCCAGCTGCTAGGCCAGGCTGATGGGAAGAGGAGAGAGTGGGAGACGTTGCCCACAGAAATGCATTCTTTCTGCAGCAGCTGTTTATGTCTGCCATCCCCAATGTCTTGCAGCTCTTTGACTCTTGTGGCCCAAGAGTCTCCAGATACATCTCAGACCTGAGCGCTATCATCTTTTCTTTAAGGTTTTGTGACAATGAAGAGACACCACACTACAGAAGAAAAACACCAACTTGAACTAGTACAGGCCAAGGAGTTACAATGAAACTACTCCTTTTATTGGATAATTTTTATGGTCTTTGCTGCAAATATGAAAATGCAGCATGGCTTGTAATAGGTTAAATTTGTACTACAATATACTTTGTTAGAAACTAATGACCTTGCCTATCAGATGCAATTAATTGAAATTTTCTTTGAAATATGTGACATAAATAGTTGCAGTTTCCAAAAAACCAAATGTTAATACTTTATACATATATTTTTCCTTGCATTGACTAGTTTGTCCTTAATCCAATTATAAACCTTAAGTTGTTCAACTCTGAGAAATTTTTTTGGGATCAAAAAGCTGACAAAATTCAGTACTTGTGAGTGGAAAAGTAGTTCTGCTTTGGTAGATTCAGACTCCATTAATGATTAGCTCTTGTAATGCAATAATTTACACCTTGTCCAAACAGGCATTTTTGTAAAATTTGGTTTTTCATTTGTAATGCTTGAAGTCACTTGCAACATTACATCCACAAATAGCAACTCTTAGGTGAAATCCCCACATGTATATGCTTTATTTCAACCAGACAAATCTTCTGCTGCAGTTTGAGCAGCAGCCCAATCCAAAGCAGAGGCCAGGAGCCCACAGTGGAGGGTGAGAGGGGTGAAGGACTGCATCAAGCACTCAGGTAAACAAAATGCTCGTTAATCTTTGCCCTCAGCATGCAGCCAGCGTGAGGGAGCGAGCTCTCATCTGGAAGAGTATTTGGAGAGAAGTAGCAAACATGCTATAAATTAACACCCTTGTTGACTTAATGAAAACCTTCCTGCCTTAACAACCTGCCAGACAGGGGTGTGATTGATCTGTCTTCCCAGCAGTGCTCCCTACCACAGAGGAAATGTGTGTACGCTGTGAAGGATGGCTGGAAACGAGCAGTGAGAGCAGCTGTCCCAGCCAAAGATGGGCCATGTCCCCAGCAGTCTCCACAGCAGTGAGTTTGAAGGGTGCTGCACCTGTGTGTGTGCTGCCACCATGGGCAATCTGTCACCAGCACCATGGGCAATCTGTCACCAGCAAGGACATAGCTGAGATTTATTAAAAGGAACTGTGGTTTAAACAAACCGTAAACAGCCTCAGCGCTCTGTGGTTCAGCTGGACTCAGCTTGCTCTTTGCCTCTGAAGCTTCTTGTTACCAGGAGCCCAACTACAAAGACGTGGCTCTTTTCATGTGGTGTCCTGCCAGGCTGGGTCACAAGTGTGCTCCTGAGAGCACGATCTACTCCAGTGTCTGCCACCGGGCCCTCCTCTGCCTCTCCGTGGGAGACACCCGTTCCTCTTCTTTATTATAAGAAATTTTGTGCAGTGAATTGCTAAACCATCCAGCATCTAAGCCTTCTGGGAGACAATTATAAAGGCAATTGCTCTGTCACCTTTCTCGTGCCTCTTCTGTGGATCTGCATGTATAATCCCACTGAGGGCTTTGGACTAGAAAATTGTTTTTTTATAATCAATGACAGGTTCGCTAAAAATGAGTGTCTTACTCTTGTCATTTTTGAGGGATGCTGAGAGGTTGGGGATGACATGCAGTGGGCGGCACAAGGAAGGCTTGTGTCTCCTTTAATAGTGGTCTGAATCTGCCCTGCTTAATTGGTTAATCCTAATGAATATTTGTCAACAGCTTGGCTGGTAGGGGGAACTGTGAGGATCAGTCCCAAGCATGGCTCTGCTGTTGAGAGGAGCTATTTTATATGAAGGCCTTCTGATGTGCAAAGAGTACAGGAAGGGTATTTCCTTCAGCTTGGGCTGAGGAAAGTGAGATGGAGTAGCGAGAGGTGGTGGCGCTCCTCTTGCTGATGTGCCCTACAGTAGGTTGCAACCAGGACCTTGTCTTTGCATGGGATTTTATACTGCAAATAGCTATTCCATATTTGCTCTTTGTTGAGAAAATAAGACAATTTAAAATAGCACATCCAGGCAGCAATTTCTAGGGCCCAAGAGCTGGGTACCTCTGGTGCTGCTTCTGGCAGAGGTGAAGGACAGATTGGGTTGTAGAGGCATGAATAAACTTGCATGTAGGAGCTGGCCCTTTGGGAGCTCCTTTAAAGCATTTTGACAACACACATTCCTTTGTGCCTTGTACCTCTCCAGCCTTTAAACAGCAGATTTCAGCACACACAGCTTCTGCTCCTGCGCAGGAACATTTAGAGCAAGTGAATCTTCTGCTGTAGTTTTGCAGTTGCTCTGGGTTGATAATTTCTGCTGCTGCCAGTGTTGCTGCCTACCCTCCCCTCTGTGCCTAAGGGGCAGCAGCCCTTGTTCCCCATGACCAACTGCACAGGGAGGGACAGTCCTGGGGTAAGACTCGCACCAAGGCAGACATTTCATGGAGGTCTGGTGAGGCAGAAGGGAGGAACCAACAGGAAGGGTCACTGGTGTTCCGCTATGTTAGAGGTATTTCTAGTAGCATGGAGTTATATCATTAAATGGAGAATGTATAGCAGAAATTTCAGCCACGAACCTTTTTTCAGTGTCCCTGATGTGAAAGGCTGTGCAAGGGCTTTTTTGTGTAAGAGAGGCTGCAAATGAAGGATCAGGATACTCAAGGCAAGAGAGATTTTGGTAAATGTGTGAAAAGGAAAAAGCTGATGCAACATTTCCTCTCTTGAGCAAGGGGCAGCTCAGCTCTCAAGGCAGCTTAACTCTGTGTGGGTCCCGGAGCCAATATGAGCAGAGGTGCTGGCACTGGGATCAGAGGCAGCTGCTCCCACCAATGTACTCCCTCATATGTCTTTTCCTGGTTTTTCTCCCCTCCAACACCTCCCCTTTAAGAAAAATACTGTTTGTAATTTGGTTCATAATTTTGGGAGCAGGGAGAATTTCTTTACTGAGCACCAGTTTAGGTCAATTTTCCTGTGTTTCATGGCGGTGTTGCACCAGGGCTATTTATAATGACACTGTTAAATCTGAGGTCTGGCATTGTGCTGGCTATCATGGCTGGCAGAAGGTCTGCCCTCTAATCCTACTTCTGCTTTTGCACCTCTTTCTCCCACTCAGTTCAGGGTGAAATGTTCCCATTCTTTTCATGGCTTGGTTTTATACCCTGGTTAAAGAAGCAAAATACATGTGTTATGTAATAGTGCTTGCTTGTTCTTCATCAGATGTGACCTTACACATGTAGAAAGTGTTTTCTACTCTCAAAAAAAAAAAAAAAAAAAAAAAAAAAGAAAAGAAAAAAGAAAAAGGGGAAAGAGAGTAGGAGCCATACCAACCTACCTTACCTGGTAGGTAAAACCTACCAGGAAGATAAAATATCATCCTAATACAGCAGGACTGAGTCACAGGACAACTCCAGAAGCAGCTTTCCAGCAGTGCAGCCCTGCCAAGGAATCACAACCAGCTGCTGTGGCTGCTGCCGTCGGGGGTTGGGTTTTTTAATAGTGTCACTTGAAACGTGGCCAGGAGCATAATCTGAAGAGAAAGGCAGGCAGAGGAGGGCAGTGGGTGGCCCTCCCACCAGGCTGTCTCCTGACAGCTCCACCTCTGCCTGCCCATCCCCGCTGCATTGACAACAGCTGTGTGTAAACATCTCTTTCTCCTCCTGTGTTCCAATAGTGCCTTTTCAGAGAAACCTCTGCCTTTGGCTGGTGAACAGCCAAAGCACTTCTCATGGCTTTCTCTGTTCCCAAGGATGTAGGCTCTTCAGACCTTTAATGGGATCTTCATTGTCCAAATCCAAGTATCTTTCAAGCCTTTTTCTATTGAAATTATGCACCAGATGTCCACGTTAGGACCATAAGGATTTGGCATTTGCAGATAGGCAGGAGGAAGCACAGTGAAAGGAACCATTTTCTCAGTAACAGACTCTGCTGAGGGCTGTGTTTACACTGAGCCATGCTCTCACATTTCAGACCAGTGCAGTGTGCCATCTATGGCACCAAAACACACAGGGTGGTGTATTTTTCAGTGGATTCCACCTCTGTGGACTTTCCTGATTTCTGGCTGCTGCTCAGCTGATAAAAGTGCTCAGGTCCAGACCTAGCCTTGTTTCTCCAGTAGGCTTCTCCCACGTTGCTGCCCATTAAGGGCGCCTATGAGGTTTTGACTGGGAGGTGCAACCACTGCTGCAAGATGGGGGAAAACTGCAATGCCTCCAGATATATTTGCTTTTTCAGCTTCTGCCTGCTAAAGTGGCAGGTAGCTGGTGTACACCAGGAGCTTTCAAATCCTCCTCCTGTCCAACACAGCATTACCTCCCCCATCCACACCAGGCTGGCACTGCCTGGCATCTCACCAGTGTGCACTGCATTGGCAGAACCCCTATAACTATGTTAATATTCAGGCACGACCTGTAGTATTGCTTGGCCTAGTCCTTAATTGTATGAACAGGAAGACATCAGTGACATCAGGGAGTGTCTTAGTCTCCCCTTCTGCTTCAGTAAGGAAGGAAACTTCAGTAAGGAAGTTTCCAATGCAAACAGTAATACCAGACAGGTGATTTTTCAATGGCTCTTTTACAAAGCAACAAAGAGAAGGAGAATTTGACTTTGAAGATGGAAATTGCTTGTCTGAGTGGGTGCACAGCAGTGGCAGCAGCACCAGGTATGTGCCTGGACAGCTGCTCCAGCTGCAGGGAATGCAAATCCCAAATCTTATGTCCACAGAAAGTAGTGGAAAATTCTGTGTTAGGGAGTACACAACTTACCTGAAACCATACTCTGCAGAGACTTAGCTTGCTTCACATTCCTTTTCTGAATAGGAAAAAGGAAGTTATTTCTCTGGAATGCTTTGATGAATGCTATTTGTAAATCTTTTCAATTATATTTTCCTGTTATGGAAGCCTAGAAGGCCAGTGTGTCCTTTTTTTTCAGATGTTTGCAATCAGACACTGCCACACCTGTGGAATATTCCTTCTTGTGGATGATTTCTCTCCCCCTGCTGTTTCAGAAATCAGCCTGCTGTGCTGAAGCTAAGCATTTTTAAACGACCATCAAGTTTGTACACCTGTACTTTTTTTTGTTTGTTTGTTTGGTTGGTTTTTTTGTTTGATTTTTTTTTGGGTTTTTTTAGTTTGGGTCTTCCCTCCCCCTAGTTAATACACAGAAGACTTCTCCAATTAGCCGGGCTTACCTCTTAGCCACTTCTGTTGGGTACTCTGGCAGTCACTGCAGCTGCAAGGAAGTGATTTCCAAGTTTTAAAGGAAAAATGAGCCTGCCCTCTAGCTGCTGAGCGCACCCTTGTTCCCATTTCCTTGACTTTCCTAGAGCACCCAGGACAGAAAGTCACTTTTGCTCCCTCCCCTCATGCTTCCGGAGCTCTGATGGTCCTTGTCCTGCCCAGGGGCTCCAGCTGTGTTTGCAACACGGCTCCTCTGCATGGACACGATCACCTCGATGGCCATTAACTGATAAGGACAGCTGTGTGACTTCTGCACAGCAAAGCTGGCTCTCCAAGCCACAGGGCAGCAGTTTGTGCCATAATTTCACCTGCTTTGCCTTTGCCATGCTTGAAGGGCAGGATAATATCTCACAGCCTTCAGTGTCTGGTGATGTGCAGCACCCAAGGTCAGCACCTGGGTTTAAACCACATAAAGGATAAGGACCACACTGATGAGGGGAGAAATTATTTTAGGGGTGTTGGCATAGCTCAATGATTTTTTTGGCCATGGTAAATCCTAGCACTGGCCTTTTACAAAAGAAAGTAAGTTCTCCAGTGGTGTGAAAGAAAAAAAAAGGTACATAATTTCAGAAGTGTTGAAAGAGTTACTTTAAGTGTTTTGGTTTGGGGTTTTTCCTCTAGGAAAATCAAATAATTTCTTATTTTTCAGGAGAAAACTTTCAAGTACTTTCAAGAGGAACTATTCTGTTTTCAAGCATTTGAAATGGAAACCAAGAAATGAATATTTAGGGAACGTGGCTTCTTTTTTAATGCTGCCTCTGCCTAATGAAACTGCTGGAGATAACATGGGTCAGGTCCACTTCCTTTCTTTGCCCAGAGTAGCTTGGACAGCCATTGCCTTGATTTCGTGATGATGAAGCTCTTCCTTTCACAGAGCAAATGCATGCTCTGTGTCCTCTGACAGGCATCCTGGCTGGAGCTGGGCTTGTCCCAAGGGACTGTGGTGTTTGTCCTTGAGGGGGGAGCACTGCCCTGCTCTGCAGACAGCATCTCACTTTGCTGCCTGGGGCTGACTGGGGCACACAGGCATTTAATTAACACAGGGGTTAGGCCACCTTGTTGAAAAGGGAGCAAGACTAATCAAATTACCACTTCTGGAGGCAAAACATTGCTCTTAACCAAAAGTTCCAGTTTCTTGGAGAAATGGCCTAACTGAAAGGCTATGGTATAACACCTTTTGTCTGAAGGAAAATGGCTGGAGGGCACTCGAAGAGCAGCTGTTGAGCCAAACAATAAAATCCTCCTTGACCCTTGTAAAAAGTTAGGGGAAGAGGGAAACCTCTTTAAACATTTCTGATTTTTTTTTCCCCCTTGGAAAATTAGGATTTTAACTAACATGAACTTTGTGGTGAGTGTCTGCCATCACTGAATGCTTAAAAATAAAATGTACAACCTCCTCTCCGCCAGATATTTGGTGAAGACCGTGGGGCAGAGGGGTAAGGTGAGCAGCCAAATGGGTGAAGGCTTTGAACATGACGGAAAACAGCAGAGAGCTGTAAACACAGGCCAAGGAGGTGGAAATTTCCCGGGGGAGTCCGAGGGTGCACTGAGGGGCTGGTGAGAGGCGGCTCTTGGCGGGGCTGTGGCGGGGCAGGTTTGCAGAGGCGCCGTGCTCCTCAACAGCGAGCTGGAGGCGCACGGAGCAGCCGGCAGAGGCGGCGTGTCTGTAAACCACGTTCAAGAAGGAATTTTCCGCTCGGGAAGCCGCTAGGTGGCACGTGAGGCGCAGCAGAAGCGAAGCGCCACAGCCGGAGGCCGGGCCGGCTCCTCCGGTCAGGCGCGGCCTGAGGGGCCATGGCCGCCGGCTTGTTCTAGGGACTGTAGTCTAACATAGCTCAGCTCTGTGGGGTTTTGTTTGTACTGATTATTGGGTCGGGATTCTGTTTAATTGTGGTTTTTCTACATTTTGTTTGTTTGTTGGGGGGATTTTTTAATGTTTTCTTTGGTGGTTTTTTGTTGTTGTTGTTGTTTTTTGGTTTTGTCTGGGTTTTTTTCTTTTCTTTAAAAAAGGAAAGAAAATATTTGGGGATTGTGGGACACAATATTGTAGCAGGCAGGACCAGCTTACAGTTCTCCACAAGTACCTCCTGGGGTACAAACCAGGAGGGATATAGCCACCACCCCCCCGGCAGGCCATGTCTGAGCCTTCATAATGTTACCAGTTACCTTGTGCTGTCTTTTCAGCTTTAAACCAAGTGTTCTTTTACACAGATGTTCACTGACTTTAACTATGTCCAGATACATTTTTAAAGTTCACTGCAGAACCACCATCACTCTATACTATTGCAGTGTTGGAGCTGTTATCCAGCTCTGTTGTCTCTGCCTGGTAGTGACCCATTTAGTCATTATCTCGTGGTTTTTTGGGGTTTTTTTTTTTTGTTTTTTTTTTTTTTTTTTTTTTTTTTTGTTTTTTTTTTTTCTTGTGGTGTTTGTTTTTAATGCTCAAGTTGAAAAAACTCCCACAAAGATCCCATGCAAACCCAGATGACTAATCAATGCTACTTATTTGTAGCAATGGGTCGCAAACACATCTTTGTTTCAATAGGTAAAAGCATCTTCTACAGTCTGCTTTTCATACACTTCTGCTGTGATTTTTGCAAGTAATGACCCAGAGGTCTCTTAAATTCTCCCAGTGTATTGTTGGCATACACCAGTTTGGAAATAACCCTCTGAATTCTGGTTCTCTGTATTGTTTGATCATGGCACAGACTGATATTTTCTACCAGCTGTCCAGCTTGCAGGAATATTTCAGTTTGACACAGAAAACTTAGTGAATGAACTAATTGAATGGTATGCTAAAACATATGAAAAATAAAGGGTACTTCTACAAAAAATGTGGAAGCATAAATAGCCCTGGCTATACTCAGGAAGATACAGGTTCTACCTAGTAATGAGTCCTGGTCCCTAGGAAGAGAGAGGTAGAGAAGTGTTTTGAAAGGTGAAGAGGCACCTTAGTTCTGCACTGGGCATCCTTTGTACAACCACCACCAATCACCCATGGAAGCTGTAGGTTGGACATGTGAAACACGAGGGCAGGGACATGTTCCCACTCCATCACTTGCAAAGACAAGCCAGTCCCTAATTTGATTGTGAATTACAGGGACTCACCATTAGCTCTGGAAATGGTCTCCTGCCTTCATTTTTCTACCCCATCCAATATTTGGGTAGTATTGGCTGGATGATCTCCGTCTGTGGCCTACACAGGTACCAAGGACCGTCAAGACATCCATGCTTCTGTTCCTTCAAGTCTTGAGTGGATTATAGCTGAAGGAACAATTTAGAAGTTTTAAGAAAGACTTGCTGTTTTGACTACATTTGATTTTTCAGCATAAACACCACTGAGGACTTTTCAAAGCAAACTGGTGTGTTTGCTTTTGTAATTTCAGCATTTGCTGTCAAAACAACCCTCTTGGTGGCTGTCTTGTTCCTGTGGTATGTGGGCCTGTGTGGCTGGCTTTTGGCTCTGCAGTTCAGAAGAATCTGTAGAACTGAGCAAATGATGAAGGCAATCCAGCCACTTTAAAAAAGAAAACCAAACTCCAAAGAAACAAGTTATTTAGTAATTTCTGACTGACTTTTCCTTTTGTCTCAGGATTCAGAATGTAACAATTGCTCATCGGGGGCTCTGTATGTTTCTGCTGGTTCAAAGTAAATAGCTCTGTTGTGTGGGAGCAGTGGTGGACCTATACTGTGCTATTTGATTAGCAATAAGATGCATTAAAAGGCTGAGGTAGCATTGGATTTACTGTGAAAAGAGATGGTGATAAAGGAGCCCAAACTGCCTGTTTCCAGTAATTGTTGTCTCCTGCCCTCTGCTTAGTTTGGGCATGTTGCCCTCTCCCTCCCTTCTGCAGAGCACTTTGGCACTCTGGATTTTTTTGGCTTTTTTGGCTTTTTTCACTCTGGCAACAAGTGCTTCCCCAGGATCCAGCTGCTGCTCTGACCCTGTAAGATAATGAGCATGGCCTTAGCACTTAAGTTCATGTAAATTAAAGCACAAGGAAGGATTTGGTCTTAACTGCATTTGATTTTGACGTACTGATGCTGCATGCTGTAGCCACGCAGGCACAGAGACCCTCTTGTAGCAGGAACAGATCTTGGAGAAGAAATCCTCAGGAGGAACACCCAAATGGAGATGGTTTCACTCTCACAGATATCTGAGAAATCAGAAATGTTCCCTATTTACTTTAGAATGAACCCAGATTCCTGGGGCCTTTGCTGTTCAGCACAAAGGTCATGGAGATCATTTGCCTCTCTGTAACAGCCCTGAAGTAACCAGAGAGGTATTCACTGGGCAGTGACAGACTAAGAGTCAGGCCCTGCACTCATGCCTGGTTTCAGGTGGGAGCTCTGTACCCTCTTGCCCATACACAACAGGATGGGAGAAGGCATGCCAAGGGGGCTCCCTGAGGAAAACAGTTCCACCTGGTTTTAGTTTATTTGCCAGAAGCTCAACTCTTGTTTTCCTGCAGCCTGGCTGCTCTCCCAGGACTGGGGATGGTCTCTTTTGCTCGGAGAAGAGGTTACATGTCCACAGCTCTCTAGCACTGTGGCCTTAGGCTGGTTGCCTGGACTGGTGCCTTCAAAATTTGGACATTTTTCATCTAATGGTGAGCTTAATCAGTTCTCAGTAGTGTCACATTTCAGAGTTTAGACAGCAAGAGAGCCCACTCTCTGGTTGCTATTAGGTGACGTTGGAGGAACACAAAGCAGCCAAGAGGAGGGGTCACATAAGGACAAATGATCATAAGGAAGGATATTACAAAGGATTGACCAGGACCTCCCATCTGAGCTGTGGCCATATCCCATCTGACCTGCTCTGTAGGGTCTTAGCTATGTGACCTGGGTTTCCAAGACCCCAGCAGATATGAGCAGAGGGTTTTTATGCTGCTATTGCAACATCAGTTTTTTCAAGAATTTTAGCTGAACTTACCACTGTTCCACTCAGACTCATTGGAAAAAGGTCATTCTGGCCCCACTTCGGGAAAGTGCTTATTTCCTCATCAGAAACTGGTGTCCTGATCCAACCTCAGTGATGTAAGGCACAGATTGGGTGGGGCCCTTGTGTTTGGCCTCAGGCCAAGTCAGCAATAAGGACACACCTGCAGCACTCTGTCAGCAGGGATTTTCTTTTTCCTACAGCTAAAACAACAATTTTTTTTCCTAAAAATTGTCTGAAATGTTGACTGAGATAACTACACTCCTACACTCTCAGCCAAAACAGCTACCTGGTACAAGTTTTCAAAGTAGAGGCTGACCCAGGGTTTGCACTTTGGCATTGCCTAGGACTGTGGGAAAAGAATGAAGTTCCTCAGGCAGTGCTAGGTTTTTAAAAAGCAGCTCATAGTCATGTGTTTAGTTTCCAGCTCAAGGCTTTTAGTGCATGTTCCTCACTACAGGGTCAACTTAATTTTTTTTCCAGGCACTGTGTTGGGATATATGGTACAAACCAGAGGCAGCTCGTTCGCAGCACACGGAGCAAGAATCTTCAGGTCTTATGGGTAGGAAGGACACTAATTAAAGGAAGCAAAATGAGATCACAATTAAAAATACTTTGGTGCATTAAAATCTTGCACGTTGAATGCTAAAATATTTAGCATGTGAGTGCTTTTAATATTGAAATATCTTAATTAGACTTTGAAATAAAAATATTTTGTTCTGGTGGCGCCCAAACAAAGCTTTTAGCCTTATCCAAATGTGTGTTTACATTCTTATTAAATGTCACTGAAATCATCCTGTTTCCTGGGGTATTTGGGTTTCAACACAACTGTGTTTACCCATGCACACCATTCTGTTAGAAAATTTTCAGCTCTTTTTAGCTATGACTATTGGCTAATATAGAATCAGTTAACTTACCTGCTGTATAAATTTGCTCTAAGAAATTATTCAGCAACATTGTTTTAATAAAAGCTGCACCAATGCATATATGTTTGAAACCTGGATAGAAGCATCTTACACATCTCTTCTGGAACGAAGACTGTGACAGCCTTAAGAGGTTTTGTCCTTTTTCAGTTCCCACACATTTATTAGTATATGTGATGCAAAATTTTACTGTAAAATTTAGGAGATTCAAGTTGCAATGTGCCAGAAAGGGCAGCAGTAAGGAGGAAAAGGAAGAAAGTAATTTCCAGATCCTCTGACTGGTCCTGAGTTCCTCTGCCAAAATGTGGTGCACACACTGCCCTGTATTTAGTTTCCTTTATCATGAGATGGAAGGACTGGACAGATACCAGAAAAACTTGTAGACTCCCTGACTGCACAGGGGGACAGAAAATGGAAATAGTCTTTAAGTCCTGACACTGTATCAATTCATCAAGGTGAATGAAGGAGTCTTCTGAATAATCGTTCTGTAACTGCACATGCAAGAAGTGACAGAAGTAAAAATATTTTTTCCACTTGGGAATGTTATTCTTTTAGAGAGTCTTGTTTCCCTCCTGCCACAATATGGTGACAACCTATTATAAACATGAACAGCACAATGAGTAGTATGTCCTTGTTAGAGGGTCAGGAACAAAGCTCCTTTACTCCTTTACAGAGAGGTCTTTTTGAATTCAGTTAGACCATCTCAGTGCAATGACAATTCTTAAGGGGCCATTTTGGTTTTTTTATATATTTTTTTTCTTATTTCTTGCATTCTAGCAGCTGAAGTTTATAGCAAAGGTAGCAACCACAGAGCATAATTATTACAGTTGCTGCTCTGATTTTGGTTTAAGGTCGTTGAAGCCAAAGCTTTTATGTACTGCAAGTCAAGGGCACTCTGCTGAGTGTTTTCCTGGCTTCCAGAGAGTGATCACCAGTGACAGCTAAAGATCTCATCTATTATTTATCAGCTTTATCATATTTTGAGTTTTGTAGGCAGTGGAGTAATAAAACACCTCTGTGTGGAAATGATTCAACATCACAGGCATTGATCCAGCAATAACCTGGCCAGCATTTAGGTAGAGAACATGGACACTGGAAGCTTTATGGAAGAGGTGGTTTGCCAGATGCTGGAGTTTATTGATCACCTCTCATAGCATCTTTCCCTTTTTAAAAACCTGGAACAGTCATCCATGCTGAAAATCAGAAAAGACACTTTCATTGTCCATTTCTGCAGAACATGGTGCTCAAGCATGTACCAGACACCACTGTTATTAAAAGAAGTGCTACACCAGCTTCGAAAAATGACTGATGTTAGGTTAAATTTCCATGGAAAAACCAGTCTGCTCCCCTGCCACTCCAGAAAATCCCATTTGTGGAAGCAGATGCTTCCTAACAACCTGACACCCACTGTCTGATGTCCTGCACCAGGAGGGGCTGGTCCATGGCAGACCCCATAAGAAGGGCACTCAGACTCCGTAAAGTATAATTTTAAATCCTGTTTATTAGAGTGTCTTGGTTTCAACTGCAATAGAGTTTTCCTTCTAGTCTGTGGTACAGTGCTGTGTTTCAGATTTAGTATGAGAATGATGTTGATAACACTGATGTTTCATGTTGGTCAGTAGTGTCGACCCTAAGGCATGGACTTTTTAGCATCTCATGGTCTGCCAATAAGCAGGTGCACAGAAGGCTGGGAGGGAGTGTGGCCAGGACAGGGGACCTGAACTGGCCAAAGGGATATTCCATATCATAGAACATCATGTCAAGTTAATAAACTGGTGGGAGTTGGTCAGGAGCTGCTGATGGCTTCTTGGGGTGGTGAACAATTATATTGGGCATCACTTCTTTTTCTGGGGTTTTATTCCTCTCTTTTCTTCTCTTTGTTCTCTTTTATTATTATTATTATGTTTTATTTTAATTACTAAACTGTTCTTATCTCACTAGTTTTATCTTTTTCTGATCCTCCTGCCATTCCACCAGAGTGAAGGGGGGACAAAGCGGGAAATGGAGCAAGCAAGCTGTGTGGTACCTTAGTTGCCATCTGGGGTTGAATCTTAACCTGGAGAAGACACCATAAAAATTCTTACATCCCTTCAGACAGCAGGAGCCCCAAGCTGTGCACCCACGTGCAGCGCATCGTGCAGACCCCTCCACACAGAGGATTACAAGTTGGGGGACCAGAACTGTTACAGGATTTTATCTTACAAGATAGCAACTGTGCTCCACATTTCTACTGTGTCAAACAGTGGGGATGTTCACATCACAACTGCATGGTGCACTTTTGGACAAAGGCAAGGCCATGCTGGTGATGTAATTGCTGGTGCCAAATGGGAGATGCCCACAGACTCCTGCATTACACCCGATGGTGAAATTTGCCCTGAGGCTGTAGGCTACCCCAGTGCACACACAGGCGAAGTGCTCCATGGGTCACAAGGTCGTCTGAGCTCAGTGCTTCCCCAGTCAGGATCTCTGCAAGGATGCTTCCCTGCACCCTGATCTCTTACAGAAGCTGTCCTGGCTGGCAGTGCTGCACATGGGGCGCTCCTAGGGGCACCTGCAGCAGCTCTGTGAGCTGCAGTCCTGCTCCATGCCCTGACATTATGTGCCAGTTATCCTGCAGGCACACACCAGGCTGCCAGTTGTGGGAATTATGGCTCAGGCATATGGGCTAATCCACTGCCCCTTGTTGTGAGACCACTGTCTTCTCAGCACATCTTTCAGCAAACATTGCTAGGGAGGTTAAAGACACCTGTAAAAGCCCTTTAGCAGGCGAAAACTGAACCTCAGTTCAGTGATGTCAAACTCCTGCATGATGTCACTAGGCAGATGTTTCTTAAACAATGTAGAGTTACATTTCATTGACACGAATGACCTGAGTGTCTTTGTGCACCAGCTGATTCATGCTGACATTTTTATTATTCTGCAGCTATTGTAGGAAAATAGGGTCCAGATCCCCTGTCACGCTGCCCAGCTCTGTCATTTCTCAGGCCTCTGCCAAGAAAGTGGAAAAGGCTATCAAACCATAAGAGCAGTCAGTCTGCTCCTAAGCACTTGGGATGCACTGGTATAATCAGGCACAGGGTGTGCACAGGCTGAGCCCTCCTGCTGATGACAAATATTTCAGCGCTGAAACAGACTGTGGTAGACATGGCAGGGCTAAGGCAGTGACCTCCCAGAACATCTGATGGATGCTGCAGAGTTTTTCTTGTCCTTTCAGTGACAGTGGGTGGAAGATGGCAGTGTGAGAGGAGACAATGAGAAGTTCATGGGGACCCAAACCCATAGTGGGGGTGGAGAGTGGTGGCTGGCAGGCAGCAGGGACTGTCAGGAGCACCCTTGGGCACTGTGTTTGATGGGCTGGCACTTGCAAAACACAGATGCCTCAGCTCAGTGCTCCACAATGTCTTTACTTGCAGAAAGCAGCATTGTCCCTCCTTGATCAGTGCTCTCATGTCTCTTTGGCCAGGGCAATTTTAGTTTTCTTGCTCTGAAAGAAATACCTTTGAAGAAAGTTGCCTTAACCTATACAGAGGATTATTACAAGTTACTCAGGCATGCCTGGAGTGTGCAGTGGGGCTGCTCAGGCTTCAAAAATCAGATTATAAATCTGGAGGAATGTGTTCTTGAGGCGTGAGTCACCTTAACTGTGACATATTCGTTTGGACTGCTTTTGCTTAAAATAGAAACTCTGAGCATCATACAGCAGCGGGAGGTGACAAGGGACAAATGAAAGCCTCCAAGCACTTCATCCCAAGGGAAACACAGCAGAGGATGTGCCCAGCCCCAGCAGTAAGGAGCTGTATCCATGTATCTTGCAGGTGCAGCTGGGTGGGCTCCTGCCCTAGGCACGCGGCACAGCATACAGTGCCTCAGGAGTCACAGAAACCTGTACTGACATGACCTAAAAGAAAATACTGTTTTGAACTGTCCCTCATAGCTGCCAGTTGAAACCTTTGGCTGTGATGCTTGCAGCCTGAGTGGGGCTCTGGTGTGGGAGCAGAGAGCTTCTCAAGTGCTCCCACTACTGTGCCCAGAGCTTCTGCCTCCAGCCCTGACATTTGCCCAGAGCACGTCTGGCATGGCTGACCTGTCCCTGTGCCCTGCAGCAGGGCTCAGTGCCACAGCCTGGCCCTGGTGTGCAGTGATGTGATGAGAGTGCACTGGTGTGCAGGCTGTCCCCCACATGGGATCCCAGAGCCTGACACAGCCAACAGCAGGGAGCACTGCCTTGGGGTGCCTGAGGAGGAGCAACCTCTCCTGGGGTTAGACAAACCTGACCTGACAGTGCCTCCAGGAAGAGCTTGGCAGCAGTGATGGATTATGTTGGATGTGATTCAGTGGCACTCCCCTGAGGAGCCATGGCTTGAGTGCTGCCCTGTCCCACAGCCAGCCACTGCCCTCAGCAAATAGTGGAACAAAATAACCTGGAACCCTGTCCTTGTCTTTGTACCACAACTGAATCAGGGTCTGAGATGAGGGGAAGAGCAAAGTACCAGTTTGGCAACTCTTTTTAGTCAATGAGCAAGCAAGGTCTGACAACAACCCGTTGACCATCCCATCATTGCTAGTGGTGTCTCCTGATTTACAAGTCCCCAGCTTGACTTCAGCAGAGGATTGGGCACTTGTGTAATGCACTTCTGCTGTTATACAACTAACTCCAGCCACACATTTTCTGGTTTCACTTGTGATTTATATCATGCAGGAGCTGAAGGGTTCTCAGTGGCTCCTCCCAAACAAAAGTCACACTGCATTATTTAGGTAAAGATTCAAAGTACTCAGACCTTTAAGCAGCAACAGGCACATCATACAAATTGACAGCAGTTGATATTTACAGGACCAAAGCTCACAGAAAATTACTAAAGTCTGTGAGATGATCTGAGCAACAATTCAAAGCCAGAAGTAAAACCTTCCAACTTAAAGGGACAGTAAAAGACTTGTCAGTGTCTGACAATGAAGTTTGCTTCTTTCCCTTGTACTTCCTCTTGCACAATGCTGCATGTACAGCTTAGACTGAAAGCTTCTGACCCTAAAATCAGGCTTTATATCACATGCCTCAATGAAAGGACTTGTAATAGGCTAATCCCAAAGGTATCTAGTTCATGGAACGCTTTTCTGGAATTTGTGCAACAACCAAATATTGCAGCCTGGTGCTTCCTAAGCTGCCTTATGGTCTGTAGGATGTGGGTCCATGGGTAATTTTTTTTTAGATACAATTCCCATTTGCGGACTGATAACTTAGTGCACTCCCAAATTTTTGTAGCGTGCAATGTAGGACTTTGAGAACTATACCATGTAAGAAAAAGTTACAGAAACAGGGATGCAGAGAGAAGAACAGACAAATCCTATGGGTTCCCCTCAAGCTGTTAGCCTGTATTATGTGGTTTTGACTTGCAGCCCAGGGAAGGTCTCTCCTAAAGTTGCTCCCATGCTGCACCCTGGTGTCAAAGCCCACGAGCTATCACTGGACATTCATGTTACACCTCCTACTTGGCAGTCTTAGTATAAATCCAGCTAGAGAGTGGGACAGTGGTCCCACTTTTTGGGACAAGGATGCAATTTGATTTGGCTCATTTCTGGAAACCATCCTCACATATAGGGCATGCCCCTGGCCAGGCGTCTAACCTGGTACTTGCCCCAGAGTTACAGCCCAGACCAAGAGTCTACAAAATCAGGGGGGTGCTATGGGGAAGTGGTGTTCAATGCATCACATTTGTCATCCCAGATGATGTTCTAACCGCAGGCTTGTTTGTGGAGCCAGAGTTAAGCTGGACTGGATGCAGATTGGGGCTGAGTCTCCTCACATTCTGACATGGAAAAAGTGCCCAGGATAAGAGGCGGGAGAGGGCAACAGAAGAGGACACACCACAAGAGAGGTGCAGAGGTGTCCAGTCATGGCCAGAATGATGCTGGTCTATAGGGAATGTGGGAATTCTACCTGTATCCACAGAGCTCAGGTGTAATCCCTGGACAGAGAAAGGCTTAGATCAGGGTGGTTGTTGTGGGGCTGGGGCTGCCTGGTGCAGTCCTCACTTGATACTCTTGGGGTCTTGTGATCCCTCAGCCTTGCATCCCAGAAGATCTGTGAAACAAGAAATCCTGCTAACAAGCCTCCCATAACCATGCCATAACTACGCAAGTTAGTCCTCCACTCCCCTCCTCCCTGCATCTGCAGGGGCTGAGCTCTTTCTCTCACAATATGACAAATCCTTCTGCAGAATTAATTTGATTGATATTTAAATCAGCAGCTTTCAACCTGCAGCCCATTAAATCCCACTGGTACAAGGTAAGTAGCCAAAAAATCTGAAGCCTATTATCAGAAGGCTTAAATTTGTCACACGGGGATCCCACATCTGTTGGGGAAAATATCTAGGCTCATAAATATAAAATAGTCCACAGCCTCCCAGATGTGTGTTTGCCTGTGAAACATCCAATATTTGTGGAACAGCCTTCCTATGGAGTTAGAGTTTAGCCATGAGATAAAAATAGCCATGGCTAACATTTGGAAAAATCATCTATGTTTTGCACATTTGTAAAAAGCCATTATGCAAATCCAGTTGTGTCATGGCTGTGTCATTTAATATCAGGGATTTAAAATTTGGCCAACCCAACTGGCTAGGCCACTTCTTTTGTAATTTTGAATTAAAAAATGCAAAGTCATGTGGATTGTGTGTGGTGCTCTGTTTGGTTTCTTGTAGGTTTCTAGCTCTTTCTCCATTGCTTAACTGCTTGAATAATACATTACAATTATAATTCAAGGAGAAAAGCCTTTTGTGGCTGTCAGCAGTGGTAGAAAATGTTTTACCAGTAAATTCAGGCAGGTATTTTTATTGGTGACTGAGGAAGAGGAGAAGGTGAAGCCATGTGAAGCTTCTCTATGTTTCAACTTTCATTAAGATGAGGCAGGGATTGTATTTGCTCCCTGTGGGATTGTGGTCAATACTGCACCACAAATTTCATGCTGCACAAGGAAAGCTCAGCTTGCACTCTCTGAAGGTTGAGGGTGAGTTAAGTAGATGCTATTGTTTCACCTGGTCCCATTACATAGGGCCATTCAGCATATATAAAAAAAGTATTTTGGCTGTGATCTTATCTTGCCACATCCATAGATACTGAGGATAACACAGAATCAGACAATATTAATGACACAAAATTACTCTTAGCTCTCTGCAGTGATGATGGCAATGTCCATGTTGAAGTAGGGAGATGCTATTTGCCTTGGTTTGCAGATGTAGAAACTGAAGCACACGGGTGAGCTGCTCAAGATTACAGGAAATAACAGGCAGGATTGCAACTAGGACCCAGTTCTGCTTTTATTTTCTTTTTGTAGAATGCCCTTGTGTGACATGTTCCCTGACTTTGTATTATGCCTCCATAGCTTGCCTCTGCACTGCTGAACTTCTGACGTGTCACGTGTCGCTGTGGGTCAGCGACTGGGACATCCCTGGGGGCTGAAATGGTTGATCTCCCCTTCACCTTGGGCATGAGTTAGCCACACTCCTGATCCCTTGCTCTCTGCAACACTTTAAACACCTTACCCACACTGAGCTTTCTACAAAAGCACCTTCATCCCTGGAAGTTATTTAAGAAAATGTTCTGTTGCTTTTCTTCAGAAGTGCTATAAGGGCAACTGGGCAGGAGGTTGGATCAGCTGATTTTCTGGCATCTGCTCCAGTCCTACCTGATTTTATCTGAATGAATAAAAAAATTCCGACATCCTATTTTCTGTGATTGTGCTGAGGAGCCTCAGCTGTTTGTCACCTGTTATCTCACAAACTGTGGTGGCTCTGGAGCCATCACTGCTGGAATCCCCTGGAGGCAACCAGTGCCTTGGGATACCAAGACAAGTGTGCTGTCTAACCAAGGACTGAGAGTTTGGCTCTTGTAGCTGCTGCGCATCTGCCAGCAGCAGGAGCCTCTCAGATTAACTCACAAATGTCCAGAGTACACTTGGTTTTCATGGCACTGGCCTTCCCAGCAGCTTAGCCAAGGTGGAAACACCAAGGAGTGAGGAGAGGCAGCTGCTCAGTGCCCAGGTGAGGAGCACCTGACTCCTGCCTGTGCCTCACTGCAATTCTGGTGGGAGTTAGGCAAGGAAACACTTTCTGGATTCTGCAGCTTAGGTGCTTGTCTGGACAAAGGAGGACTCTGCACAGAGGACAGCTATGAATAATTGAACCTAGATTTTGTGCTAGCACCAGACCACTCCCTTCCTCCCTGCACCCATGAAGGAAGAATGATAATGTTCACATGAGACAAACAAGTTGTTGTCCTTGGCAAGTACTGATATTCTTGACTGAGTGCTTTCTCTGGTGTCATAATTTAATTGAAATCTAAATATGAATCCAATTATTCTCAGCATCTTAGGAATGTGATTTTACTACTACTGTGAGTTTTCAGTTGTCACTGCTTTGAAATCTTTCAAGTTAGAATTCTTAGACATTACACATATTTAAGCCTGTCACATTGCATTCTCCTGCTTCCTTTTGAAAAGAAGGAATCATTAATGTGTTTGGGGTTTTTTTCTCACAGGAAAATAAATGTTCTCTTTCTACAATTACATTGAAACAGAGAATAAAAATTGAGCCTTCATGCTTTTTTTTCAGTAAATTGAACCATTGTACACTGTTTTTCTCGCCTACTTTGCTCTGACTTATATTTAATGCATGCCATTGTCATTTCTTTTTGCAGGAAATTTAGATAGTCCTTTGAATGTAACACATCATATTTCCATAGAGCTTGGTTTGCTTTCCCTTAGTTCTTCTGTTCTTTGGAAGTGTCCTTTCCCATGCTTGAAAATATTTCTCATTACTCCACGGATCCCAGCATAAAAATGCGTTCCTTTCCAATATGGAAAACAAAAGCAAGAAAACTTGTGGATTTAAATCAAGGCAATTAATAAGTGGAGGAACAAGATAAAAAACCCACAGGTAATGCAAAGCAAATCACTCACCATCTCCCACAAATAGGCCAATGTCAAGCCACTCACTGACCAACAGCACCTTTAGAAATCCAAAATATCCCCTTCTTCCTCCCCCAGTTTTGTTGTTGGCATGATGCTATACAGCATGGAATATCCCTTTGACCAGTTCAGACCAGCTGTCCCAGCAGTGTTCCCTCCCAGCTCGTTGCCCACTGCCAGCCTACTCACTGGGGGAAAGCAGAGTGCAGGAATGAGAAACCCTTGATGCTGTGTAAGCATTTTCAGCAATAGCTGAAACCCTGGTGTGCTGTCAACACTGGCTTAGCTGCAGATCAAAACACAGCACTGTACAGGCTGCTCTGGGGAAAGCTGGCTCAATCCTGGCCAGACCCAGTCCAAATGCCTGCCCAGGAGGGAGAAGGCGGTTGAGACTTTCCCCCCATTCTTACTCTTTTATCCCAAGACTTGGTAGGTTACCATGGAGGGACACCCTGGGCGATACAGAAAAGAAATTGGGAATCTTCTGCCTGGGGAAGTACAATGACCACCAGACCAATGCCAGATACTTGTGTCCTTGTTTCTCTGACATCCCTGGAATGTCTGATACCCATTTTTCTGCTATCAGACAGCTTCAGCGCAAGGGTACATCCACAAGCTGCCAGAACATGGCTCCTGGAAGATATGCCTTCAAATCCTCTTTTGGGACTTGAGGGAATTCAATTTACCATGTTTGCCTTAGGTAAAAGAGGTTGGTGTTCAGCATTTCTGCATTTAAAGGGACATGATGCCTTTGGTAATGCTAGAGGTATTGTGTGAATACTGGATAGAGCCAGCCCGGGCTGGAGCCATGTCTGCATCTTTTCTGTGACATGGACACTCCATGTGAAGAAGCTCCTTCTGACAGCCTGGGCCAGCCCCAGCCTTGCCTGGGGGTGCAGTTGGAGGCCCCAGAAATTTAAAGTCCAATATTTGTGGGCCTCAGCCTGGTATTGAGCAGAGGTACTCCTCCAGCTGATGTGGTCTGTGATGCCCTGTCTCTACTCTCCCATCCATACTCACAAGCATTTCCTCAGAAAATGTCTGGAAAAATAGTGATCCATTTCTTTCTGTCCTTTCTCTAAATATCCACCATGATCTCTAGGCTTTAAGCAGCCAGTTCCCTAAAAATGTAACAAGTTGATTTGTGTGCTCTGTTAAAGACAATAAGCAAGACATAGGGAAGATTTCAACTGGCAATGTACATACTTTTGTGGATCTCTTAATGCTTCAGAATGAATCTGTGCTTCTTATATCCACAAGGATAACAAAGGCAATTCAGAAGCATGTTAACTGTCACCAATAGTAATATGATCTGCCTGTTGTGGAATCAAGATTCAAATAAAAATCCTAGTGCCAGGCAATAGCTCTGTTTATAATACTATCTATAAGAGCTCTAATGAAGCAGAGGGGTGAGGAGGGGGCCTGAAGCTGTAGGTATTTCATAGACTGTCAAATTGCAAGATGGAGCAAGATCTGTCCACATAAATATTTATATTAGAGAGACAAAGCTGCAGTGAATTCTTGGCTGATGGGAAGTGTCTTCAGCTGATGTGAATTTTCATGGCTTGTGCTTTCGAGCAGGGCTGTGACAATTCACATCAGCAGAAGAGCTGCTCCTCTATAATTAGCCAAATCCTTGCAACAGGGACTACAGTCACCTTCCCATCAACCCTGCTCTCCACATACAGTTGCTATTTAACCAGTCACAAAAATGCTGCTATCAGAGATCTCAGCAGCACACCAAACAGAATATCTGGAACTTGGGCTCTCTGTGGGTCGACAGCAGCATTAATTCAGGGTCTTTAGTTATATTAGATGATCAAAGATCAGCAGATCAAAGGAGACAGTCTCTTCCACAAAATGCTGGATGCGGGAATTGGGCTGGGTTATGGCAGGGGAGGCAGCACAGGAGGGAGGCAGCTGAGCTCCCCATGGGAAGAGGGGAGAGCACAAGGGGCTGCTTCTGCTTGTGGCCCAGGTCACTCCCACGCATGGCAGGGTTGGTGGAATTGTGTTTTACCCTGAGCATTAGATCCAGCAAAGCCACCTGTTAGTACAGACAAAACAGCAGAAGGGTTACTGGTCTTGGCCAAATGCCTTCTATCACATTTTTCTGAGGGCAGCAGAGTAAAGGACAAGCTTTCCCAGCCTGGCTGCAATGTGTGGGAGCTTGGGTTGATCTGTGTGGCGGTGGTGGAAGGGTCCCTGGTGGGCTGGCAGCCTTGTCTCATCCACTGCAACCTGTTGGAAAAATTGGCCAGAAGGGGCTTTCCTGGGGCTACACAGCCCCATCAAATGCCCAGGCAACATCAGAGCTTATCTGAGAAAGATGCCTACAATATTAGAGAAAGGCACGGACAAGGCAAGTATCTAGAAACTGGAAACCAAAAAGATCACAACATTTAATTATGTAAAGTGAACATAAAGCCCAGTTTGGATGCAAATGCAACCTTCACTGTTCTCACCATAGGCCAAGGAGTGCCCTTCATTAGTAATGACCCTGTAGTTCAGCTCCAACATCACAAACCTTTCACAAGAGCTTCCCTGCTCCAGAGATTCCCCTGCCAAGACTATGGACAGACTCTACATGACATTCCTTAGCTTGATTTCTGGCATGAGCCTGCTGAGGCTCTGGTCTGTCATCACCACTGGCCTCATTAGACCTTTCAGGCAAGGACCATGGCACCCTGTCCCAGCATTTCCATCCTCATCTGTGCTGTGCTGTGCTGTGCTGTGCAGACGAAGGGTTTAGCTGGCCACCTCATCTTCCTTGCCAGGCCCCAGGGAAGGCAGTTTCTTCAGGAAATGAGCTCTATTTCAAAGAGACATTACCCACCAGAAAAATCACAAGTGAGTTATTTTTCCTGAGACTTTTGCAGCACTACTGCCTGCTTGGGCTCCCACACCAGCCTGCTCATTGGAACAACCCAAGCTGATGATTTTTTTGGCAGCTTATACAGAATTTGACTGCTTTTGCTCTGGACTGTGACTGTATTTCTATTTCAGGCCTGGAGGAATTGCAGAGTCAGAGCAGACCCAAGGACACCCAGTCCTAAGGAATGTCTTCAAAGAGCACCCACCCCCTGTACCTGGAAGCTGCCCTGGACACCCCTCCAGTTAAATGCATGAAGCCTCCAAAGAAGAGAACTTCAAGGTGCCTTCACACACTAGATCACAGAAGTATTATTTGATTACCAAGAATTTCTTAAAAGCAGAATAAAGGCAGTGGGGTAGAATTCATTCTCCTTGGCAAGGAGAATGTTTCATTCTCATTCATAGCAATATGAAGAGGGGAGTTTTCTATTACTCTCCTTTCTGACTCCACCTTCTCACAACACTTCTTCAGCTAGTTCTTTGGCAAATAAGTGCAGCCTTACTGTGCTGGTTTTGGCTGGGGTAGAGTTAATTTTCTTCAGAGTAGCTGGTATGAGATTATATTTTGGATTTGTCCTGAAAGCAGTGTTTTTAATTTGAGGATGTTTTTATTATTGCTGAGCAGTTCTTACAGAGTCAAGGCCTGTTCTGCCCCCCACTCCAGCAAGGAGGAGGCTGTGATGCACAAGAGGTTGTGATGGGATGTAGCCAGGACAGCTGACCCCAACAGATCCAAGGGATATTCCAGACTACATGGCATCATGCTCAGCACATAGAGCTGGGGCAAGAAGCAGGAAAGGGGCATGTTAAGACTGATGCTGCTTGCCTTCCCCAGTTACTATAATGCATGATGGGGATGGATGAACACTTGCCTGGCCATAGGAATTAATTCCTTGCTTTGTTTTGTTTGAGTGCACAGGACCTTTGCTTTATCTATTAACTGTCTGTATCTCAACCCGTGAGTTTCTTTAGTTTGACTCTTCCAGTTCTCTCCCCCATCCCACCTGAGGGAGTGAGTGACTGGCTGTGTGGGATCAGTTGTCAGTTGGGGTTAAACAATGACAATTACCTTTAAGCAAACACCACTCAATTTACCAAAGAATAGCTGAAAGGTAAATTGCTTTCAGACTATGGCTTTGTGTTATCCCCTTTCCTCATGATTTAATTGTGGGGGCTCCAGAAAACTGCAAACAGAATTTCCATTATATTTTGGGAAAGGATGTGAGTGTATGTTTCTGAAGTATGTGGGTGTGCTTGGTTTTATGTATGAATATGGTGGTTTTTCCATATGTATAAATATATATATATGTTTTGCTTATTGTCTTTGGGGTATGTATGCCTATACAGAGAGAGAAAAAAAGCAAAATGGGTGGGGATTGCGTTTCATCAGCTGTTGGGGTCAGTTTAAATAATGAAAGAAACTAATTTGAGGCCGTGGGAAAACCCTCTTGAAGTTAGGGTGAGCAGGAGTTCCCTCCCATGATCCTCCAGTTCAGCTATTCAAATTACTGCTAGAAAGTTCTAAGTTCTCTGTGTTGTCACTGGGTAGTTTTTGCTGCATTGATTGTAATATTCCAAATCACTCTTTCCTCTTGGATCCTTTGCTCAGACCCCACCTTAACCCCCTCCCCTTTCAGAAATGTTCAAGTATCCCTGCAAACGCTGGACCCTGGCTTTATCTAGTTCATTCCTTGTACTGTGTGCGCTGTTTAGTTTGTTGTTTTGCTGTTACATTAAAGTTGCTTTTCTGAACAACTGGATCAAGCAGTCTCTCTCATCAAAGTTGCCAGGGCTGGTTCTCGCGGAAGCCACTGGCCAACCACCCGGGCTAAGACCAGAGGGCTTCAGTCAGAATGGTCCCACAGTGAGCCACGTCCTTGTCCCCCTCTCGCTGTCTCTATACCCATGTGCAGTGCCACCACAGGCTGCTCCTGCTGGCTCATGGGTGCAGATGTGGGAGCAGCCTCAGCTCATGGCACCACTCCTCCATGCACCCTTGGATGTGTTGGGCTGCCCAGTGCAGCCTGGGTGGCAGATGGAGCCTGCCCATGGATCTCATTGCCAGGAAAACCCTGAGTGGGCAGACATGGGGTAGACAAGGGGCCTTGCTCAGCCCTGCTCTGTCTGCCCTGGGAGCAGGCAGGAGCATTAGCTCACAGCCTGTGCCTCTCATCACCTCTCACACAAAATGGAGAGATCAACATCATCCCACCGTTGCTACTCTATTTCCACACCCATTCTGGGTATGAACAAGCAATGCCAGACAAAATTAGATTCTCAGTTGTTCTGGGGTACTGCAGAACATTGCCTGCAGTCATTGACATGTGCAAAGCAGTGTGCCCACAGTGAGGACATCACCATGACCTCCCCCTGCAGCCCAGTCTGGTCAGTAGGAGCTTTGAACATGCAAGACCAATGCCATGGGGTCTGGTCTCACAAGCTGGGGAGGCCTCCAGGATGTGGCTGGAACATGGGGCCTCTTTGCTGGGCCATGTGGAAGGCCAGGAGCCTGTTTTCTGCCTACAGCTTTAGTGGAGGCTGCTGTGCTATGGCATGTAAGAGAAAACAAGGAATGGCTGTGGTGGTTGTGGCTGGCCACACCACCAGGCTGACCAGTAGTCTAGCCAGAATGACTGCCAGTGAAAAAACCCTAGGGTCACTGGATGTAACTAGTGGTTTTGGAAACCTCAGGCCATGGGATCCTTGGTTTGGGGGTCTGCAAGGCAGGGAGGATAAAGCTGCATTTCTTGGTGATGAGGGCTGGAATAGAATTCTGGGTTGTGGGCAGTGTGGGTTGGCAAGAATGAGCCCATGGTGCCTTCCTGCTGTCCACTGCAGAGGGAGTTTGTGGTTCTGCCCTGCTGCATCAGACAAGCTCTGCCAGACCTTAAAAAGTTCACACTTTTTTTCTTGGTCGGAATATTGACACACGTGATGTGAGTTGTGCCACTTCTCAAAACTCAGCAGTGCCTTGTCTGAGCTTTGGGTGAGAGCTCAGTTCACAGGATGCTTGGTGCAACAGGTCCCCTAATTACCAACCAGCCAGTCCCCAACAATATTGGAAGAACTGAGGGAGTGATCCACTAATAAATAATTACAAAAAGGTAGTAGAATTTGTGTTGTGCAACTTAGGTTTATTAAATATATTACATTTTAATTTTACAAGTAATTTTAGATTAGTTTGAGAAGTTTTGTTGATAAACATGATGTTAGAGAAACGCACTTAGATTTGTGCAAGGAAGCTTGCTTAATTTTAGCTTGTATTCAAACTGAGAAAAAAGATAAGACAAAATTGATGCTTGATCTTTGTCTTTTCAGGAGAGATCCAGAAGAAAACAATTGTTCTCGACAATGTTGGGGGAATTGGTTAAAAATACTGGCACAAGCAAATAATAGGTATTCCAGTTTGGTAAAATACAATACAACATATCTAGGGATGAAAAACCACAAGTCATGTTTGCCTAATAAGGTGCTCTGCCTGGCAGAGCAGTAATTCTGGAAGAGATTAGGACTTACTGCTAGATAACCAGTTGTAATAAAATTGTAATATGATGTGAAGGTCAGTGATGCTCTTGAATGCAGTCCCCTGCTTGTCACTGAGCAGGACCTCTGTAAGGTTTGCTGCCTCTGCATTTGGCATGGGTGCAACTGGAATTTGCTGTCCAGTCCTGGACTTCACATTCCAAGAGAGATACAAAAAAAAAAAAATCTGAGAAATTTCTGCATAGACCAATACTGTCTGAAGGCCTGAAGAACCTCTTACAGGAGATCCAAAGTCTACCTGTCTTCTTCTCTAAATGGTCTACAAGACCCTCTATAAGGTTTTGATATTACAGGTAAAGATACAACAACTTTCTGCATTTAATGTTGATAGATAGGTTTAAGAAAGAAATAATATTTTCACCAATGAAGCTGATGTTTGTCGTACATGTGCTATCCCTGGAGAAGTTTCCAGTCAATGTTTCTCTGAAGGATGTCCTCAAATTCAACTGTAGATACTGGAAGTGAATCAAGGACTAATTTGAGGGAATTAGGTAAAAACTCAAGCAAATTGCCTTCATTGTTCTTCCTTGCCTGATGGTTAGAGGCAATCACACAGCTAGGCAAATCTGATATTCAGTGTTTGAATTCTGTATGTTTTCATACTGTGCCATGTTCAGTGTTGGTGAATGTTGTGCAGGAGCACAATTTGTGCTAGTGACTGTAGGGCAGCCAATGGACTCCTCGTCCCCCCTGGGGACATCCAGTGCTTGTGGTACCTGCTGTGTCACAGCTGCTGGCTCTGTGGCTCTCAGTGTGTACCTGAGCAACAGAATAGATTTTTATGGTGTATTTAAAACATATCAGCTATAAACTAGAGAATCCTGTTCCTTATTTGTCTTTGTGAACACTATTGTAACCTCCAAGCCTGTGTAATGGAATTGCAGAAGGACAGTGACTGGTAAATATGCGGGAAGCCACCTGTGCTGTGGAGCTGGGATGAAGGGCTGCCTGGAACCTCACTGCTGAGGGCCATAAACTGGCATGAGGGTCATCTCCGCTCACCTGGAGGGACTCTGCCAACTGTGACTTTTTGATGGGAATCTCATCAAAGACCAGTTCTAGCAGGCAGCGACAACACCCAGGGCTGGCTGGCAAATCTGGCTGTGTGTGCTGAGCTCCTGCTCCAGCACACTGCACCAGCCACCAGGGCAGTCCCACTGCCAGTAGCCAAGGAACACCCACTCCTTTGCTTCATCCCTTGTCAGAGTGGGTTTCGTCATGCTCCCATCTCATTTCACTGGAAACAATGTGATGATCTAATCTTTGGAGCATCTCACCCTCAGGAGTTGCTTTAAGACAAAGCTGTTCATTATCACCTGCTCCAACCCAAGGTTGCCAAATCAGTGTTTGTTGGTACTTGCAGCCTTGTACATAATACTTTACTTGACAAACTGTAAACAAACATTTCTTGAGAAGACTGTGCAGTCCTGCACAGCACAAACAAAGTCTGGCTGCATTACTGTGTCCTTCCTGTGAGACCATGGAAACTCCAGTACGACTGGAAAATGAAATAATGCTGTGCTTGTGTGTGTGTGTATGTAGACACTCGTGCTCATAGGGAGAGCTGTATATAAAAGGCATATACACTGCAGACCACATATACTATATATTACATGTAAACAATGTAATTATGAAGAAATGCAGTGTATTTATACAAACATACATATGCATGCACACATATATATGTATGTGTGAGTATGAGGAGATAGTCTACAAGTATGAGGGTAGAGCCACTGCACACATGCCCATCATGTTTCACCTTCAGCCTGGTGTTAATCCAGAGCTCTAAAGGACACCCAGCTGATAGCTCAGGCATGAAAGCTTCTCATTCTGCTCAGTTCAAAGCTGTCAGCAGTGCTGTGAGCTGCTTGATCCTCTCCTTCCTATGCACAGCAGCTTGGCCTGGATGGACCCATTTCTGGTGTGACAAGATCCCAGGGTTTCCTGGGACTAAAAACTAACTTTGGGACTAGATTTGCACAAGCAGCCCAGACATAGGACCTTTCTCCTCTTCAAGGACTATCTCTGCTAGCACTTGAAGATCACTTTTTCTTTTTAATTATTCCTTTGAGAAGACTAAGCCTTTGAAGAATTTTAGACTGAAGAGCAAAAACCTAAAAATCTGCCAGTCTGTGTGACTGTGTTTAACTCTATTTTGACTTGGAATGCTAATTTAAAAGCAAGCAGCCAAGAGCACAAGGAATTTCTGATTATTCTGTGCTGTTACAGGCAAGAAGGTTCAGGAATGAGAACAAAACAGATGTCATCAGTATTGCTTGAAACCCTTCTTTCAAAGGGCACAGACATTAAGAGTCTGGTTCAGTGAGAAATGCAAGCTGCTTCTACAGACTTTTTCCTTCTTTATTCTTTCATTATGGATCTATGTTCAAATACAGCAGTATTTCCTTTCCCAGCTCAGACTATTAAATCTTCATAAATATATATGTTCATCCCATCCCTTGTTTTGGATTTCTTTAGCAGGGTGCTAAATAGTTACTTCTGCAATGCAACTCTATGAAATCCAGGAGTTAATCTTCAAAGGCTTTTATACTGTGTTTGAAAGAATCCCAACATCTATTACATGTGAACTGCCTCAGAACCCTGTCTTGATTTATTGACTACATGATGGCAATCAAGTTGGTAAAGTTTTACCTCACAAAATAAAAAATCTCTATTCTTTCATCAGAACCCACCTTAGAAGCAGAGGTAAAAATCATGGTTTTGGGGGCCATCTGATGCATTGTTTTGTGTCTTATAGCCACACTACAAATTATGTCCTCCAATCGCTTCTTGACTTGTTTAACAAAAGAAAAACAAGGCATACACAGCTGCATATTTAAAAAGGCCTGAGATGGTTTAACCTGAGATGGTTTTGTAAGTCCTCCTTGACTTGCTTTAAGAGGTTTGTGTAGTACAAGCTATTTTTAACTGTCTCTTGCTGTGTGAGGATGAGCACTGCAAGCAGAGTCTTCTCTGCAAGACCTGTGCCTGCTGCGTAGGTGCACCTGCTGGAGATGTCCTTTTGTCAGGCAGGCATGAGGGAGGCAGAGGTATTTTTAGTATTTCTACATATGTATTTTTCTCTTCTAATCCATGAAGGACAGCGTTTTAGGACAAGGACTGTGTCATCTAAGGAGTCACAACAGTTGCCTGTAGGACAGTTTGTTGTTTCCAGCCAGCACATGGCTATCAGTTCTCAGCAGCTCTGACTTCAGCTCTTAGGGAACCCCTTGCCCCAGTATTTCACCAGAAATTATGCTTGCATACACATCCTCCCACTGTCATTTCACAAGACTCTGTTCAGTTCTAGTGCCAGGGACTCAGCCTTCCTGTTAAAGGTATCACCAAAGTGATATTTCTGTTCTGTTTCTCCTATGTTTCTTCCAGCTTGGGGCAGGAGTCACCCCACAGCTGCAGCAGGTGTGCATCACAATCCCCTTTTTGAGCCCTTCCCAGGATGCAGACCGGGTTTGCTCATTTGTACTTTGGTGCTGTTCTCTAGGTTCTCTTCCCAGGCCAGCTCAGGCTGTGGAGAAGGAGCACATCCCTCCCAGCTATCCCATCATCCTTCCCTCTGCAGCCAGGTTGATGCTGGGCTGACAGTGCACACAAGGTCCACAGGAGGCTTTCCTCCTGGCTCAATTCCCAGTAACTGCTTTAAACCAGCTATCCCTTCATCCACAGGTCTCCTACAGCCATTATCCCTCCAGTCCCTGTCTCCTCCAGATATTTTGACTCAGCCCACAAGATCCCTCCAGGGGATGTTAAATCTCCTTGGGGTTTTGGGGTTTGTTTTTCTTTGTTGTTTTGGGTTTTTGTTCGTTGGGGGTTTGTGTGTGTGTGTGTGTTTTGTTGTTTTGGTTTGGTTTTGGTTTTGTTTCTCTACTTCTCAGCCTATGTTATTGTGGGTTGAAAATGATCTTTATGACCTTTTACCTCACCTTCTGCCCTGCCTGTTGGATTTCTTTCCATTTGCTCTTTTGGTGGCCAGGTTCTAATCCGGGGCTTATAAATTCCTCCTCTCCTCTCCTCTCCTCTCCTCTCCTCTCCTCTCCTCTCCTTGCATCTGTCTCCAAAAATACTTCATCTGATTTAAGCCACCCTTGAAGACAATGATTTTGTCTGCAAAGAAGATTCTGACTGAGGCTTCTGCACAGCTTATATCAGAATGTGATTTTAAAAATGACTGCCTTTGCTTGGCACCAGGTGATGTTTCGTGGGACTGAGCTTTCGAATGCAGAGCTTGGAAGGATGAAATATAGCACTAACCTTTAAGGCTTCTCCAGAAACTCCAAACATGGCACTGATCAAATGTCAAGAGAACTGCTCGGAGGTATTTTATCTCAGTTACATTAATTGAAAACCCAAGCACTTTGCTACATGTGCTACAATCGATGATGTATCACTGGATTAAATCATTATGTAATGATTATTGCTTATGCATTATTCTCCAGTTTTTCCATATGCATACTTTTGAATGACATTTATTTGAAAATATAATGAGGGATATGTGCATGCCAGTAGTATATGGCTTTGGACTCAGCCTTTTCAGTGTGCGTGAACAGAAAAACAGCAAAATTTGATTTAAAAGCACTCTGAAACATTTCTCTTCTGAGAATTAGAAATCAGGGGCCACATTCAGGCCCCTACTTCAAGAAGCCCTCAAGACCAGGGTCAGAAGCCAAACTCCTTTGGTACTGAGCTATACTGGGCTTTGTAAGGTCAGGGAAGAGATTGTATGACACACTTCTACTCCAGAAAAATGACCTTGATCAGAAGGTGTCTGATTTCCTGAATGTTTACAGCAAGTATGAACACATGAATCAAGTCACCAGCCCCTGTGTGGCCCTAGACTAGCAGATCATGTGTGCATATGGTGATCTTAAGCCTGTGCAATTCTTTTGGCTTTAAGAGGCTACTTAGGTGTATGAAGCAAAACAATCCTGTGTTTGTAGTCTTCATGGGAGTTTTGCAGGGTCTTTGTTCCCAAACTGGCTTAATGCAAGTGAGCCCTTGAGCCCTCATGGAAATTGGATCTTGAGCTGCTTCTGCATGTACACACTTTCATACAACTTTTGCTATTGTTGTAGGTAAAAGCTCTGCTCATGCTGGGTGACAGATTTCACCTGGGGCCATGGCAGGGATTGAAGAAAGTGTTCATAACCATCTTCAAAGTAACATCAGTTGAAAAAGAAGCATTTTCTAAATGGGTTTGCTGTTGAAAACTGTGCAAAACTGTATTTTGCACAACTACAGCACCCAGTGGTCAACCAGGCTGTGATGAGCTGTCATGATGTAGTTGCCACCCCACTCTTTTGGCCTCATAATTGGATTTTGCAGGCTCAAACAGCTACATCCAGCAGCTCAAACTACAAGTAGCACTGACTGTATCCTTTCTGCAGCATTGAAGGTCTGGGTGATCTCCTTAGGACCAAAAGGCTTTATCAGAAGTGAGCTGGGTTTACACTCATCATAAAAGATTTCCCAAGAGAGCTTGCAAAATCAACTGAATTTCAGTGCATGTGCTTTTATAGGCATCCTGATAGTCTTTTAAAGCTCGTCTGTTCAATACTAGCAATAGTGTGTAAATAACTTGATGGTAAAATTGCTACAGCACAGCTTTCAAGGAAGGTATCCAGCTGACAGGTCAGCAGAGGAAAGGAAATTAGGAAAAAGTTCCCTACTGCCGTGACATCAACAAAAATTCATGTATTCAGCCTGTAACAACACCAGCTACTCTCAGATGGTTGCTGCTCCCAGAAGCACAGAGACAAAGAAAGTAAATATTCTTATTACACAGAAGAAACACAGCAGGCAGCAGTGTGTGTGTCTCTAAATACACGTGTGTGCATGTGAATACATTGCATGGGCACAAAAGGGTATAATCCATATGTAAATGTAACAGCTTGGAAACACTGGAGTCCAGCAAACACTCTAGTAGAGCCTTACCACGTGTCATTCCTGCATGTGGTAATCTTTTTGTATCACCTGAGTTGTTTACCCAACTGCTGCTAGAATAAGTTATCCAGCCTGTTTGCTCGCTTCCTCAGACTAGGAATGAAATCCTGCTCTACTCCTTCAGAGCAAGAGGTGCCTATGACTCTGCAGTTCCTCAAGCACAACTGGATTTGACAGTAGCAAAAAAGCAGTGCTCCTAAAATATTCATGTAAACATTTTGCTTAAAACATTTGAGGTCGGTCAGACTTCTAAAAATAAAAGCAAAACAAAATCCCAGAAGAAAGTGTGGTTTTCTGTTGTCCTTTATGGCTGTGTTTTTTCCCCTTTCTAACTAGGGAAGAAATACTAGGAAATATCTGTAAATCCCAAGATCAAAACTCTCTTGTAGTCCCCAAGATTCTGCTTCCATTTGTATTAATTGATCTCATCACAGTGTGTTGTTTGAAAAACCATTCTTGAGATTCATCTTGATCAATTATGGCTGCTTCTGAATTTTATGTTGGTCAAATCCTGCTCTGAATGCAATGTACATTTTAAATTAATTTTACAGTAGTTTTGGGGAAAGTTTACCTGAGAAAATCTTCCCCACAACTTTCTCTTCTCCCCACGAATGGGGCACTTTCCTCATGCAGGTTCAACCAGCTGGTGGAGATGAGTTTGTAACACACAAACTGCTGCCCCAGCTCCAGGACAGGAGTTCCACAGTGCCAGAACAGTAACTCTCTGAATGACTCCAGAACAGGCACTCAGGAGGACCTCAGAGCACTCTCTGATTTCAGACTGAAGCAAGGAGAATAGCTTAATACATTGATAGAATAAAAAAAAAAAAATTATTTTAGCCAAGCTCTCTCAGCTATTGAGATAAGATGGACTAAATCCAGAGGAACTGTGAGGTTTTTTTATTAGTGATAAAATCTAAGCTGTTGTTAGAAACATCAGGGGGATTTAATAGGCTTAGCAGTGTCTCCTAAATTCCTCAGGAGGCCTGTGAATTTGGAGCTCAGATCTATGAGCTAGGAAGCACTTGGCCCCTTATCAGCAGTGAGCTCAGCAGTCTTTGGAGAATGAAAATCACCTTTTTGTTCAACTTCTCCTGGTAGCTTGCCAACCTTCTTGTTACTTGCTAAGTCAACTGTCTCTAGAAAATATTGTTTCTGGTCTAAGCCACAGGATTCAAAGCACAGCTGAATAAGTAAGCAGCAAGGTGAGGGAAATTATCCATATCATAACATCTCCTCAGCAGGCAGAGGCAGTTCAGCTCCTTGGCTGCACAATACCCTAACTACTCACTGGGGCTTGCTCAGTGGTGCCATTCCCTTGCAGGCACAGGCTGTTCCCTCACCATGAAGTTGTCTGACTTCTGGAAAGCACTGGGCAGGCAGGGACACAAAGTGGTAGTACAGAGGGATGGACTGTGGAGAGAAAGACAAATAACATGAGTAGGCAGATGAGCTGCTGGCAAACAGTTTCAGAGCTGTGAAATTTCCTTGGCAGACCTCTCTGAATGGTTGAAGTATTCCCCCAAAGACAGCCTCATCATGACCCTGATGGTTCTGCTCACATGACTGAAGTTTCCTTAAGCTGCCCTTCTGATAAGGTCATTTTAATAAACACAAATAGTACATGTGTACTGGTACAATTGCTACCATTTAAAGAGACACAGAATAAAATGGTTTTGCACCAGTTACTAGGAACACTGAATTATAATCGCAGCTATTATTAGTTTCTCTCCTTGCCTTCAAAAAGTCCCAAATTTATATGTATTCTACTGGCATTCAAGCCCATAACTGGAGAAGCTGTACCACAATCAGAGCTGCCAAAGCCATGGTCAAGGCCTAGACAGAGACTCCCATGACGTACACCACAAGGGATGGGAGAAAAAACAAATGCAAGGGTAAAGGAAGGGATGTTCCCAAACACTTTGATTGCAATAGAACATTAAATATCTTGCAGTCACCTTGACCAGTTGTGGAGTGCTCTCCATTAAGAATTCATCATTTGCTGTCCCATCGATCACAGCAAGTGAATAGCTGTGATGAATATCAGATTTATATCTGAAAGCACTGATAACTTTTTTCAAACAAAACCCAGTCTAGCTCTAGAGGAAACACTAAAAATCAGTCCTCACTCACTGAACCAAGCAAAACATGTGCAAGAAACCAGAACTTTGTTGTTTCTCTCATCTTAGGAATTTGGGGGATTTGAGATGCTTCTCTCTTCATTTCAAGTAGCAATGTGAGTTTGCTTGTGGGTTTGCAATGTGAGTCTGCAGCAAAGGGTGTATTGGTGGTGTCATTTCCCTCGAATAGCCCTTTTGGCTGAAATGCAGTTCATGTTCCCTTCAGCACGACAAATAACACACTTTATCTCCCCTGGACTGGAAAATCTGAGATGAGACTGGCAATGCAATATAAAGAGAGATACTCTCCAAAGAGAGACAAAATCATTTGAACCAAGTGGAAATAATCACTGGCACTCCTAGCTACAGACAGTCCTTGGATTTCAAGCTGTATTTCAATGTAAAACATCTTTCCCTCATCACATCCATACAGCACCTAGCACAATGGAATCCTAAACTCCACTATGGGTTTCTGGCACTGCAGTAAAACAAACACTGAGCTTATAAAAAAATAAACAATCAGTCACATGTGCTCTGGCATGAGCTATCCATGCCCTCAGCATAATTGAAATACAGGTGTGGGTCTGTGTATGACTTCAGCTTTGGTCATTAAAAAAATAACACGGTGCCCAGAAGAAAACTTTTCTCAACTAATCCTGCATTTCAGAGCCAGACAAGTTGAGGGTTCTTTTTAAAAGATAAAACATGCAGGTGGTCTGCCATTTGCTGTGGGTACATAAAAGGAGTATTACAGAGATAGCAAAGGAGAAGTGGATGGCTCTGGCAGATGGCATCATGCTCAGGGTTAGCCAAATCCCCTCTCAGGCACTGCAGCCCAGATGGCCAAGCAGAAACACTTTCTGCTACAAACCCTTTGCGTGCCTTTGAGACATCTCTGAACTGGGAGGGGAGGTATGTCAATTCACAGCCTTGCTGTGATAAAACAAAACTTGATGTATTTTGGGAAACATGTTCATTCATAGGCTCCCCTTGGCCCCAAGGCTTTCCTTCCCTCACCTGAGCCTCTGCCTGGCTGGAGTGCTAATCACAGCTCCTGCACACTCTAAAAGGTGGTTACCAATGATTTTGAAAGCTAGATTTGCAAAATGAGGCAGAAAGACCCTCTTGGCAGGCTTCTGTCCATGTACCTCTAAAATCAGTAAGGTCTTTCTGAGAAGCTGGGAGAGCAAGGACTGGGTGCATGCAGCTGCTAAAGAAACTCAGTAAGGGTGATGACACTGGTGGAAGTGCTTTGCAAAATGCTCAACACTTCCCATTTGTTTTGACATGGCTCTTTAGCTTATGTCATTTCAAAAAATCTGTTTTGCTCAAACCTAGTGGAAATCTGAAGCACATGGTTATACAATGGATTCCCTCCACTTCTCTCACAAATGACACCACAGGACGTCCAAGACCTTGCAACTGACTCCTGCCTGCTCCTTTTCACACTCAGCACAAGTTGACAAACACTTGTCTCTGCAAACATGAAGGCACTCTGGGAAATCCCAGCTGGGGCCATTGCACAGGCACAGTGACCTTCCAGTTCTGTGTAGCCTCTTCCAGGGCACTGTTGCATGCCATGGCACACACACTGACCACAATCACCCAACAGTGAAATAAGGCTTGGGTGGGTTCTAGTGAAGGCTACAGACCCCACTCTTGCCAATGTATCCCCAGGCTGCCACTGCCTGGCACATGCAGGGAATGCTCAACACATACAGAGGCAGGCACTGGGTGAGGGGAGGAGGAAGATGAGGAAGAGTCAAAAATGGGAGACAGCAGTGGGGCAGGACAGGGAGGGGAGAGGTAAGGCTTGACTGAGAGATAAGGAATAGAAGCATCATACAGCTTTGTTGGGGGGTGAAATAGTAATTACCTTTGATCTACCCTTTTCTTTTGCCTTTCCTGAAACCTGACACTGCTTCATACCATCCTGTCCTGCTCCAGACTACTTTACAGATACCTTCAATACCTTGCACAATCCAGTGCCTTGCACAGGCTTTCTCTCTCTCCTTCCTCCCTCCCAACCACTGGAGTCTGTGGCTGCTCCCTTGGCACCTGCTCTGCCCCAGCTGGAGGAGCATGTCTGTGCAGTCACTTGAGCTGGGATACTGCCACATGTTCTCTTATGATTCCCTAAAAAAAAATCCAGAAGTCCAGCTCAAGGCAGTTCTGCCTTTATTGAGAAAGCTCTCAGCTCCAGCACACCCTTCCTCCTCCTCCCTGGGAAACCATTCCTAACATAAATCATTTTCCCTGTGCACACATGTATGCCAGGAAACCTCTGCCATCCCTGCTGTGGTTTAGGGACAGTGGTGTTGTTCCAAATCCAGCTTTCCTTGCCTGTCAGGCCAGCTGGGCAGCAGGGGCCGTGCTGCAGCCAGCACAGCAGAGCACAGAGGGGGCAGCCCACCCCAGGGCACCCACCACTCACACCACCTCCTTTCAAACCAGAGCAGCCTTCTCCATGAAACACCTGGGGCTTCAGCCTAAAGCCCAGAGCAAAATGGAGCCAGAACTGAGGGCTGAGCACCAGCTCATGGTCAGCAACTAAATCATCAGGAAGATCCCTGCATGGGTGAGGTGTGGGCAGGCTGCAGTGTGCCCAGCACAGCATGGGCTGGCAGGAGCCTGGGTCCTTGCAGGCTGTTTGGATGCATCCTCTGATTTGGCAAGTGGAGAGTTTGGCTGTATGGACAGGCTGAACCATGCCAGGAGGGCTCCAGGCCAGAGAACAGGGGTTTTTCTAGTAGCATAAATGTAGCCTCAGCATCAGAAAAGTGTTAAGTATTGTCTACAAACTCTCAGAAACGAGAAACACGCAAGAGGATCTTCAGTAAAGTGCAGTGGATATGGTATGATTTTATTCTTTGCAACTTTATTGCAGGATTGAGTCAAGGTAGTCTAAATGCTCTGCCAAAAACTCAACAAGTAACATTCCACACCTAGGTTTTACATTCAGGATTGCTTTGGGATAAGCACCTTCATTCCCAAAGAAGAGAACCCTGCATAGCTGCAAGGCAGTGATTTTCCTCACATCATCTGTCAAACCAGTGCTGCTGCTCCTCCTTCTGCCATCTCTGCCTCTGCACCTTTTCCATCTACCACACAGCCCCAGATCCGACTGGCAGACTGGCAGACTGTAACAGATTCTGAGTGTCAGACATGTCAAGATTATGTGTAACTTTAGGGCTCATATCACTGAAACAGCAGAATGCTGAACGAGAAGTTAATCTTTGAGAAGGTGTGTTTTGAAAGGGCATCTCTTGGGACATGAAGTAAAACCCAGCTGGATCCCTGCTGATGTGCTGAGCTCAGTATGGGGGGATTTATTGAATCTCAGGAGGCACTCAGAAACTCCATGCAGATAAACCCAGTGCTTCAAACTGATCCCTGACAAGGAACTGGGATTATATTAAGGCTAAATCAACTTTTTTTTTTTCCCATATCACATGGAGACAAATATTCATTCTCACTCAAAAGTTGTCTGCCTACAGTGCAGGGAAAAAAAATCTAAAATTGGACTACTGGTGGGAAAACCCCTCTTTGCATTATATTTATTCTGCAATAACAAGCATGTCATATCCTCTTTGAACACAGCTTGCTGTGTCTGAGCAGGGTTGCACATTAAAGAACACTCTTTTACTTTCCAGATTCCTCCTCCCTTCCAACTTGGAACATGCATCATCCTCACCATTTCATCTTGGCTTGGTGAAGGATACCAGGAATGATGATGTGGGAAAGGCTGTGCTGGCTGGCACATCTGTGGGCACGTGGTCCACGCAGCAGGGCAGGCTCTAGCCAGCCAGAAGCACATGTGGAGATGGCAGCTCACATCCCTCTGTTTCCTAGCTGGTGCCAGGAGCAGTATCAGCCTGCAGACGGATTCTGGGAGAGTCAGGGAACAAGCCTTGAGCTTGCTTTTGTGCAAGGACATGTATTAGGAAGAGATACTCCATTTCATGTTCAAACTACCTAAGTGAGCAGGTGGAGCATGAACCTCAACAGGGTGTTGAGAAACATGAGTAGTTGTAAAGGAAAAGTATGAAGTGTCTCTAGCTTGGTGAATTAAAACAATATTTAATTTATTCCTATCTTTGGGACTCAAGGCCCAAAAACTTGTGTGTAACCCTTATGGACTCTTAACCCTGACTGTGATTTCCCAGGGCTCCAGGAGAGGACACAGCTCGTGGTCATTCTAAGCAGCAGCCACAAAACACCACTGAGTTCATGCGGTGCCCAGCTGCTTCCATGATCCTGCCTCCTGTCAGGGCAGGGCAGGGCAGCCCACGCTGAGCTCCACGCTGCCCATTCCCGCTGACCGCAGCACTGCCACCGCAGTTTCTGTGGGGCTGCAGCATGGGCTGGCTCTCACTCCTGTTTACTTGTGAGGGAGAGGCTGTTACTGCATTTGAAAAATAAGAAAATAGTTTCTTCTATTAACATTTCATTGTTCCTGCTCCTGATTGAGTTACACTGGCTTGTCACCCCTCAGCAGGCATGGCTGTGTGACAGAAACAAAGTCTCTTTGTTTGCTGTGGGTCCCTGGGCCCTTCTGGGACCCGTCTCCCACTGGACTGTCTCTAATGCTTTTCCCTGCTGTAAGCTTTGAGGTGGTTCCATTTTATCCTGCTTTTTCAGGGAGTTATCCTGCATAAAAATGCTGCAGCTCTTTCCCTGACAGGTCCTTAAGACATGTTATAACTATTTTTCATATAGATGCAAAGAGACTGGCAGCATTATACTCAGATGGAGCCATTCATCACCGGAGGTTAGCAAGGCCAAACATAATTTAATAGCATGACAAAATTCCTGTTCTGTTTTTGCTGGAACACCAAAGCTGTGGGTGAGAACATTTCAGGCCTGAGATGCAGACCTTGTCACTTCTGAGTAATGCTGGGCACAGCTCTGGGGGCATTGCTAGAAGGGAAGACTGACATATGGTGCTAGCCTGACAACTCTGGGGGTAGCTGTTATTTTCTGAAACTTTAGCATTTATTTTGTTTTATGCTGATCAGGAAAGCTCCGAGCTGAGAGCAGATGGTACTGATTTGCTCAGGGTTATTGCTGGTCGAAACTAAACAGTGCTGCACTCCATTCTCCCAGCCAGTACTAAACTGGATATCATTTATCCCTCAGTGTTTCGTAGGAGTTCTGCTGGGAGTGAAGCCACACTCAGCTGGGCACCATTCACTCACACACAGAGGGCGTTATGGTCCTTCGTTCCTAGAAACCCAAACCAGAAGTGAAAACCCCAGATTCCTTGACCTCAGGCTATTACCAAATACTTCTCTTGCTGTTTCAAACCCCTTTTCTCAGTAATATAGTTTCCTCTTTCTCTCTCCCTAACTTGAGGAGACCAGATGTGGTATTGCAGCAGCTGCTGGCCCACTGGCTAGCAGGACACCCCTTCAAGGCACCTCTGAGCTGCTGCAGCTCTGCTGTTGGGGTTGCTGGGAGTGGCTGTGCTTCTCTTTTCTGTATTAAAACATGCCCTGTCACATTATCATCCAATTCAGCCCTCCTGCATCAATTTGAGAGCTGTTTATTTGGTAAAACATAGGCTAAACTTGCTGTGGACACCATCAAGGTGATGCATCCCTCGGGCAGTCTTTTCCTCCTTATCTCGGGAAAGGGAGATTGCAGAAGGCAGTGTGGTAACAAAAACATTTCCCTGAAGCAGCTATTGGCTTTCTCAAAGCCTGTATTAAAACTACTGATTCTGAACACCATGGTCTAGCAGAGCTTGGAGGACCTCAGCAGCTCAGTGTCCCATGTGGCAGGTCTGGGCAGGCCTCCACAATTCTTGGAGATGGGGCAAAACAGCACTTTGGAAAGACAAAGTGTCTCTAGGAACATGGAGAGCAGAAAAACAGAGCCACAAGGCAATACCCATTTACCTTTGCAAAAGAAATAACAGATTGTGATATCCAGAGGATTTGTAAGGCCAGTTTGCTTTCCCTTTCAGCTTTGGCTGATTTTGCTCCAGTGCATAAAAACATACAAACAGTGGAATCTACTAATACTTAGATGAAGAAAAGCCTAAAGTTAATGTAATGGTTGCCATAATAATTCACACCTAATTACAACTCATTACAAGGCTGTCTTGCTACAAATACAACAGAGGCTAGTGATTCCCTTAAAATAGTATAACTGTTTCATAGGTTTGGATAAATAAAACCTTAACAGCAAACACTGATTTATTTCTTTGGAAAATATTACAATATTTCAGGGGAAATTGTATGATCCAGAATGAATTGGAAGTGTGTTCAATTTGAATAAATTCTTTCAATTAGTAATTCAAGAACAGAGATTTCCAAATCCTACAACCAGGACAACATCTTGAAGTGGCCGGAGCTGTCAGAGTAAGTTCTAAGTCTGAAACTCAAGTCTGTTCCATAGCTGTAAGTGTGGCCCAGGTGGGTATCAGGGCTGTGCCCCTCTGCACACCCTGTGCACTGAATTAATGAATTTCCTGGGTGGTCCAGGAACATCCCAGCTTGTCATCAGCCCAGATGAGACAGCAAAGCTGGTTTGAGACAAGAGATTGCCTTGAAAACAGGTCTGAACTCCTCAACACATCCATAATTAAGTAATTGACACTCAGGACTTCTCCAGATGGGACTTTTGACAGTTCGACATATTCCCCCAGGTAGCTCCTGCTGCAGCTCATCTCCTTTGTGTATCTAAATGTGTATGTGATGATTAACATCGTGGGTGCATTGTCCCTGGCATTCTCATGAGATTCTGCTGCTTTAGTGGTTGCAGAAGGGATCCAGTTGCACATAGATATGACATTTGCATGGAGTCAGTACAAACTGTTCCTGCAGATGCAAAAAAATACTCATGTAGGACAGTATTTTGTACACAGTTAAGATATTTAAACCAGTTTTGTATGTAGTTGTCACAGACAAAACCGTCCAGAATTGGGATATTTTACTTAATTTATTCCCACAAGCTTCTGATAACTGATTTGGATATTAAGAGAAAAAGGAGCACAAACAGCTAGACACTTAATATGAAACTCCACCCTTCCTCCTTCCCAGTTTCAACTTCTTTATTTTTTCTGCAGTCACAATCGTTCCATCAAAACTCCCGGCAATGGGATGGGTGGTGTGAGAAGCTGGAAGCAGAGCATGTGACATTTCTGCTGCCCACCTAGCTGTTTCTACTGTGCTGCCCTTTGTGATTCCTGACACCCTGAGCCATGGCTTCCACCTCCCTCCCTGTGTCCCTGCTCTGGCACAGCTCACTCACCGGTGTGTTTTTTCACCATGTGGTTTCCACTTACTTTGGGACAGGCTGGAATAATTTTTTGGCAGGCAGCAAGGCATGGGCTCACCCCAGAGAGGCCAACACTGCAACCAGTGACACATGAAGCCTGGTGAGACCTGCCCAGTGCAGCAATGTGGTGACAAGGATGGATGGTCACCAGGACAGTGGCACGGTTTGCAGCCAAGCACTTGTACAGCCACTTCAGGGGGGACTCCTGTTGGCTCAGGACAGCAAAATTTACTTTAAACAAACATTCTCTCAATGAGTATCTCTGCAACATTGGCCTGAAAAAAGGTTACTAAAATACTTCTATAGCACTGCATCTGAAAGATGCACAGCTCAGCAGCCCAGCACAGCCCCAAAAGCTAAAAACTAAAAACAAGAGAGTTACCTGCCTGGCAGCAGCAGGCTCACTTCAATTAGAAACTGTAGGAAGCATCTTTGAAAGTAGAGCCAAATATTATCAGAGATAATTTTCTTGTTTATGCTGACAAAGGAAGGGGATCTGAAAAGAGGCTGTGTGTCTGTCCATCTCTCAGAGAGCATTGCAAGGGAGGAAACCTGCCAGCCTGATGCCTGTGGAGGAGCACTCTTACTTTAGGATGAGTTTCAGTGCTGGTGTTGCCGTGTTTGTGTGTGTGTGTGTTTGTGTATAACAGGGATCTGCCAAAATTGCAGAATGGATAATGGGTACCAAAGCCCTGCCCACAGTCAGGCTGATGCAGCTGCCACCCTCTTTAAACAGAAATCTGGGACCACTGAGGCTTGCATAAAGTGTCTCAAGCAACTTCTCTGTGTTGGGAAAACACTCTCCTTGTGTCATGTAAGAGCTGTTGAGGCCTGCTCCAGCTGTGTCCATTTTGGGTAAGCATTAAGAGAGGTTTAAGTCAGAAGGGGCAGGCTGCAAAGCTGGGACATTTGAGGGGATTCCATCCTTCTTCCTTCTGCTGGCTGACTTGGGAGTTCTCACACCTGATAGTTTTTCACATCAATGCTGTTGTATATGAGGGTACAATGATTGCTATAATTAAATAACTTCATTGATCTAAATAATTTCTGACGGCTTTTTTTGTATTTATCTAAATTTATAAAAAATTATGTCAACTCTGGTAGAAGTAATAAAGCCCTCAAATACCCTCAGATATTGCTGTCCAGAATAAGTGCACTGTGAAATCTAAACATTTTTTTCAGAATATGCTTTTAAATGAAGAAAACAATGGCAGCTTCTCAGGGAATACTGTTTGCAAAAGCCAGGCACTTAGTTTTAATGCTAATCCCTAATCCTACTTTGAGTAAATCAAAAGTAGAAATAAAATTGTACTATTACACAATTGCACTATTACACAATTGCGCAGTCAGCTCTGCTGTCAGCAGATGTGATGGCCAAAGATCCCCTTAATCACACACATAGGATGTCTGAGTGATACATGCCTGGACAAAAGAATAAATATCAATGTGAAAGTGAAATAGTGGCAAACCTTTCATGTAAAACCGAAGTTATGTACTGTGACAGAGGGTCTGAGTCATAGATACATTTTACTGTAATATTAGATGCTGCAGACTGTGAAAATGTCATCATTACACAAGTTGTGCCCCCTCATCAGGCAGAAATAAAATACAGAGGTCAGTTGACCTCCACATACTGCACTCTTTTTTACTATTATGGCAATAGTAGCTCCACTGAATTCCTATGTGCAATTTTTTTCAGGTACAGATTGGTGAATCAATATATGTTTATTTTTAAAAGTCTGTATTTAAAATATATTTTACACATATAGTATGTGGATCACACTACTCCAGACAGTTACAAACTTCTACAATCACACCACAAAGATTTCTCAGAGGGACTCACAGATTACTGATGTTTACCCCAGGGTAACTACTGTCACACCATGTGTACCTTTTGCCTGTCAGATACATTAAATTGAGATACAATCTGCCAAGTGATGAATGTCTGTTTTCTCAAATTCTTTTAAAGATGCTCAGTTTTTAACTGTCCCTCTCAGACACCAGATGAAAGCAGCACTCAGACATTTAACAGCTAAGTTTTGCTGCACAACTTGTCCCAAGGCCAGGGTAATGGAGATTCCTTGAGGGTGTTATGAAGGTGATCTCTGACAACACATTCTTGGCTGGCAGGAGTTTCGGCACACAATAAATACCTGGAATATATCCAACTATTTTGGGAGTAGTTGTATAAAATCTAATCTGATTCAGCATTCCTGTGCAAATGTTGATAGATAAAATGGCACAAGATAAATTTAAATAGAGACTGTCTTCTTCATTCCCTGTGCACTCCCTTTTTTTCTTATTTTCCTTAAACCTTCTTTTGGATTCAAAGTCCCCATTCACATTTTCATTGCACATCATTATTTATGTAAAACCTGGAAATGGAAGGGTTCTTTAATTTCACTGTATGCCTACAGACTAGGCTAAAGTCCATGTTACTGTATTCCTCTGGAAAGCCTTGGAAGCAGCAAAGGGCAATGTGTTAGTGCAGCTTGTGAAGGGCTGCAGCTGTCTGTTTAATTAGTCTGAGACTGCATTTTTCCGGAGTGAGTTAAGAAGCTGTGAGCTGTGGACTGCTAGCTGACAAGGCTGTCATACCACAGCTTCAAGGGATTTGAACCTCTGCATTCACAGAGGAAACAAAGCATTTTCATGGCTGCATGCGAGAAATATCCTACTAGAATAGAGTAATTAACACTAGTGCAGATGTGTTAATTATAACACTCCATCATCCCGAACAAATCTTTAAGAGACTGAGTGTCCAACTTTATGTAAATACTTCTCTGCTTAGTACCTGAGGAGTACAAGGAGTCCAGATTGATTGTACTCCTGTTACAAGGCAGGTGCTGAAAAAGGTCTGGTGCAGAATTTACTTATTGTCGGATGAGGAGTAGGTTCAGGAGGATCAAGGAGCTACTGCACATTGTCCATTTAGAGAGGCTGACATTCAATACCCCAGAGAAAAGAAGGGTCTGAATGATCCATGGCAGAAGAGCAAAAGATATTGGGCTCAAATTGAAATTTTAAAAAGCGTACCAGTCTGGACATTGATAAAAGTTTCTTCACCATGAAGAAATTCCCAACAATCAAGCATTAGAACAGATTGTCCAGAGAAGTTGTGGAGCCTTCATCCTCTGAGGATTTCAAGACCCAAGGGGATACAGCCCTGAGGGACACAGTCTGATCCCACAGATGACTCTGAGGCCTCCTGAGGTCCATTCTAACCCAAATTATTCTAAAATGATAAAAGTTTTGTGGAGTTCTCATTGCTGTTGCAGTTTGTGCCCCATTCCCAGTGGGCCTGGTGCCACAGTATGGATTCTGTGTTTAGGTAGGGACAGGAAGGGTAAGTTCAAATGGCTTTTAGTGGAAGTTGTCTCCAGCATTCACTGTTCTTTTGCTGACTAACAATTGTCTGTGCATGTTATAACTCATGCATGTGTAGAATTAAGAGGCTCCTGTCTTGCTTTGTTTTACCTATTTCTTCCAGCCTTTCTCCCTTCTTTCAGCATACCATTAGAAAGGAGCTGCTGGTGATTGCTGGGACTCTTGGGAATGCCAGCATGGCCTGGCAAGGACAGTGGCAGACAGAGAAGGGACATACATCCCAGAAGGTTCTGGAAAAGGAAAAAGGGGGGCATGTGGAAGACAGTGCTGTACTATTTTTTCCCATGTACAGAGAATAAATGCAGTGGCAATAACACTGACAGTAACAACATGATCCCAAGCACACCAGGGTCAGGAAATGAAAGTGGATCCTGCTCAGAGCAAGCTCTTTTCTGCAAAACTGCAATCACAATGTACGCAATCAACACAAATTATTGCAGCATGTTCTTAACCAGAATGACTGATGTGATGTAGCTGGTTTCTGTGCAGGAGTCTTCTCCAGCTGATGTCAAACAAGAGAAACACCAAATCAACAAATCCAGCCCATTCCACTGCCTGTAATTGCTCTACAGCAGGAACAGTGGCTGGGACAGCTTTGGAAAATGCTTATATTGAGTTGCACTCATGTCCCTTCTCCCTTCTCTTATGGTTGAAGCAACTACATAAGGCAAAATAGGCACCACTGTCAGGCTTCTGGGTGGCCAAGGACCATGGCATGAGGACAGGGCACTGCTGGCAGGATGTTCCCTGATTCCATTGGACGGACCTCACCTAGAGCGCTGTTCTTGACCTTGGATGGGAACACCAAGCCCAAGTCCCAGGTTCCCTCTCCCATGACAGGCCTTACATGAAGGTCAAACTACCCGTGGCACCATGATGAACTCGTGATCAAAACTTTTATCTAGATTATTTTAAGTGAGATCATTTTTGACAAGTCCTTAGCCATAGACCTAGTATCCTAAACCTTGAACAAACATGCTGCTAACAAGCACCCCCTTCCAGCACGACTGCAGCAAAACCTGACCTCCCTCTTTCAGCACAGCCTCACACAAACCATGCCAATTCTAAATCCCACATCTTCCTTCTGCAGGAGGATGAAGTCTGGGACATCTTGTCTTTGAGAATAAGGAAGAACAAAAAGTAATCCCCTAAACTTAAACTGGATAAAGAACAAGAAGAAGGATAGCAAAAAGAATGGCAAAAACACCCTGAAAGAATAATAGAAGACAGCAGCAAAATGCAGTGCCCATGGTAATGGGCCCTGGCACCAAAGTGCTGAGTGGGGTCCTTGTCTAAGCTATGACACAGGTTGGGGAGAAAACGAAGCGGAGGGGTCACAGAATGAGGTACACACAGCAACAAAGGCTCCACAAAAAATGGTAACTCCTCCAGATGACCACATGGACTTGAAGATTCAAGCGCTAAACGAAATTAAAGGCTATAAACTGTTCTGAAGCCAGAGCCTTGGACAAAGCTGTTGATTAAAATAGCCCCAGAGGACATTTAAAAAATGGTTACAAATTTGTATGCCTTGACTTCCCAATTTATTAACTGAAAATAATGTTACCTACTCCATATATTTTATATGCTTCATTCCTTCAATGTTGAAAGGGCTCTAAGATCTTAGGAGGGTAGGCAGATACAGAAGTACAAAACATATTCTTTTTGATTACCATCTTATTGATCAAAATTTCTCATATGCTTGGAAATTTTGCCTGACTTGAAGTGACTTTTCAAAGCCATAGAGTAGTGTTTGACTACATGTGGAAAATAATCTGAAAACCTTTGTTCCAATTAAGATGAGGAGATGGGAAATTTATTCAGAATGCTGGATTAATATTCTTACTTAAAAAAACAAAAACAAACCAACAAAACTGTAAGGCTCTGAAAGACAGTAAAAACACAATAAAAAACCTTACAGAGTAGAAATTCTTCTCATCTCAAGTCTCTCTGGAATTCTGATCTGGCTACAATAAGAGATATTAAAATGTAAAATCTCAGTTCTAGGAATAATAACCTATTACAAAAATCTGTGTGAAGTACATAAAAAGGCATTTACCAAGGACTCTATATAATCAACCTTCATTAAAGAAAAGTATGTTTTCAAAACCTAACTATATTGATGGCTTTAACAAAATCTTCCAATAATTTTGTGATGTTCCACTCTTAATAGGAAGGGAGCACCCAAGATCCATAAATGCTTGTGGTTGACAGGAGCAACAAAAGTCAAAGGGTCTGCAAAAACTCAAAAAGTTTTATTAGTAAATTACACATTTTGCATGGAAATTGCTATGTTAGCCCCTGGCCTCTTCCATAAGTACACAGCAGTGAGTTTTGTATAAAGGGGAAGAGAGAAAGAAAAAGATTAAAGAGGGAAGGAAGGAAGGAAGGAAGGAAGGAAGGAAGGAAGGAAGGAATCACTACTCCTGACTCCAGTGTTGATGCAGCTGAGTGGTGTCCAGGGTCCTGGGAGATCTGTCTGGGCTTGGGGGGTACCTTTTATAGATAATTTTCCCCACCTTGAAGACAGATTCTTGCTTTCTATGCAAATTAGTTGTTACGTACAGCCCATTCTTTCAGACCCTTCTGGAAAAGGGTCAGAGGATTTGGGGGTCTTGGGTGGTCTTGTTCCCCCCCACCAGTCCATGCCCACTCCTTGGTCTTATCTCTGTGCTTGCACTGGACTGAGTTGTGCTTATCCCCAGGAAGCCGAACGAGGACATTTGTCCCTCAAAAGTGCTGCACTGCCTTCCCATGGCCCCCTTCCCCAGCCACATCCTGTTCTTTCCCACAGCACGTTATTATTACCAACAAGCCTTGGTACTCACCTGCACTCCTTGGCTGGCTCCACAGCCAACAAGCTTTCTGTATTTGAGACACCACATTAGTCCCTTATCTTCTGGCCTTCTACACATTTGTACATGACAATATAGTGATTTTCACTCTTTTCATTTTGTAACACAAGACCTTCTGATAATGGCATAAATAATCAGTGTTTGATACTTGTAAAGTAAAAATACAGTCAACTGAACAACAGAATATACCTTTCATCTTGCCCACTGTCAGTCCACAGAAGATAAAATTACACTGCTCCTCCTGATAGTGGTTTTAGTACTGAGAGACCCAGTCCTGGTGAGTTTAATCAGATTAAACATGACAGGCTTGATATTGATTTGATATTCAGTGACAATAATATAACATAGAGCAGGTTTATTCTTTATTTGAAAATCTGATTTTATCCAATGTTTTAGAAGAATTTTATTAATGTTACAGGTCTTTATTGATCTTTGAAGGATATAATTGTTATGATTTAATGAAAATGGACATGGATCAGAAAAAAAAAAGGCATTTTGAGTTGTGCTAATGAGGTCTCTTGCTTCTGTTGAATCAGATTTCACACCTATTATCTATTTTACTTAAACCAGAAGAGAAGAAAATTTCAGCTTAAATATGCCTGTTTCTGTAATCATTACACCTGTTTTACATTGCAGTAGCCACCATTGATTTTGGTATGTGTATGTCCATTTTACATCAACATAACAGGCAATGAAACAAGGCCCACGTAATTTGACTCTCCTTAGTTCACACAGTTAAGCTGTAAATAATCAACGTGTATGAAGTGGGTAAAAGCTTATACTCCAGCATAAAAATTAGGGCATCTTTACTTACATCATTGCCACTGACTGCCAGGCAGAGTCATGCAGATGGAGCAGTAGAAGATTACAGCACTTCAGTTGTGCTGCTTCTCTGTTAACTGATAGGTGTTGCTCAGAAAATGCTAAATGAAATCCAGGTTTTCCCTAGGCACTCATAATTAAGCATATTAAATCTAAGCAGGAATTCACTGCGTTTTTCTAAATAACTCAGCTGAAGACCAGAAATTTCACAGAAGTCTTATATACATTAATAAATCACAGCAGTATTTGCAGAAATATTCACAATAGTATTGGTACATCTTGCCTCCTCATGACAAATTGACAGACTCAAAAAGTACACAGGAATATCTACGTAGAGAGGGGGTTCAGCATGTGTTGCTTGTACACACTTGTCCCACCATCATGAGCTCACCTCCTGAACCAGAACTGCTCTGAATTACTCTCACCTGAAGTCAACAATTAGCAGAAATAGTGACTGCAGAAACTGCTTAAAGGAATTGACATGGCTTGCAGTGCCCTTCAAGGGGGGAGGACACCTGCAGTTGCAATCTACAGTTGCTCCTCTGATGCATCTTTCAATCAGCTCACGTGGAGAGTCATAACTAAGAGTCATGAAGAGGTTCTCTCTGCGCACAGTGAAAGGGGAACAAGGGATTAATGTAGCACACTCTAGATACCTTTCTTCACTGTTGGCATAGCATGGAGGATCTTCCATAACCTCTGGTTCTGATGGCAGGAACCACTGGTGCCTGGATTCCCAACACCTGCATTATCTGAGCAAAAATGCTGCATCATCTGAGCAAGTGTTTGGGGAATTTTCTGACTTAACAAGTAGGAAAGAGTGAGTAGCTAAAAATAACACATCTCATTAATACATACAGACTTTAAAGAATTTCTTATTGGAAAGAGAAGCTAAAATGAAACCTCGACTTGTTTGTTTCCAACTTTTTATTTTGCTAGAGCATGCTCAGGATTCCAGATAACCCCAAAGGTATGGATGACCCAGCTTTATTTAGTGCTGACACAGAGTGACGAGCCCTAAAACCCTGCAACCATTGTCTCCGAAGATTCCAGATTCACCAGATGGGTCAGGCATGATCTGCCCTTAGTGAAGCCATGCTGGCTGTCTCAGATCACCTCCTTGTCTTGTATGTGCTTGAACATTGCTTCCATGAGGATCTGCTCCAGAATCTTCCCAGGCACAAAGAAGAGGCTCATCAGCCTGTGACCTCAGCTCCTTGGGTCTTGTTTCCTTCCCTTTTTAAAAATCACGAGCAATGTTCCCATTTTTCCAGTCACCAGGGAGTTTGCCTGACCACTGTGGCTTTTCAAACGCACTTCCTTTGCTCATTCTTTACCAGCAAGGTTTCCTGGGCTGTTGTGCCTAGAGAGGGAGCAAAGGAGAACTGTCTTCTCCTTGGGGGAGGATTGAGGCAAATGCCTCCTGATAAATCTAGACTCATCCAGTATGATCAGATCACACATGCCCTGAGTACCTGAAGAGTTTAGGGAGCACCTAACAGCAGCCTTCCAGTGCCTGAGGAAGGCTGCAGCTGAATACAAGGGTGAGGAGAAGTCACTAGGAGGATAATTAAGGACAGGAACAAATTCTCTACAGACACTGGGGAACCCGTTCTTGGAAAATTTCAAGATCCAACACAAAGTCCTGAAAAAGACTGTCTGAAATCTTCATTGACCTTCTTTGAGCAGCAGGCCAGACTCAAGCTAGAGCTCTTTCAAGGGCTGTTCCAACCTGGACAGCTCTATGAATTGTCATATGGTTTAAGTGGCCTGAGATCCAACAGGAAATGGTTGAAAAAGAAATCAAATCAGGATTTGCCAAGACCTCAGCTCACCTTTTTCTTTTCCTGGTACATCTCTTCTCTTACCAACTAAAAATAACATTATGTTTTTAGAGACTACCATTCTATCAAGGAATAGCTTCTGATTCCCAGGTCTGAATCTGCAGCCATACCACCTCTGCTGACTGCATCGGGAGCTCTCAGAGTGATGTGGATATACAGAACTTCATAGCTGTCCTCCTTGCCCTGGCTGTGCCTTGCACGTCACATTAAATAATCCCAGCTTTGGGAAGCTGATGTGATAGAAGAGATGCTAAACGGGGTAACACAGCCAGAACCCCACTGTGCCATGGTGGGACTCAACACGTAAATTAGGACACAATTCCTCTGTGCATTTCCTGATCTAGTGGAACCCCATAAAACCTGCCTGTAGCCATGACTCATAGGAAGGGCACAGAAGATGACTCCAGCACAAACACGGATGTCTGACTATTTCTTCTACAAATACATTCCCTGCTGTTGTCTTCTGGACATTTTCAGTCTTTAATTTCACTCCTGTTCTTCTCCATTGCTCCATGCTAGTTAGTTGACCCTCACTGTCCTCTGAATATTTCCCTTTGAGAGGAAAAGTTTTGGCTCTTTAGTATTTCAGCATCAAATAGAACGCTGTTGCTTTAACTACATAGTCAGACATTTTCCCCTCAAATTTCCAGTGTTGGATTTCCATTCTCTCTGTAAAGAAGACCTTTGGGATTAGTAAATATTGCACAACATTTATCAGTTAGTTGTTCTTTAAATCTCAAAAGTCTTCTCAATTTAAATCTTTTAATTGGAATAAAATGCAGATCTTTGTGACAATATAGATTAGGTGACTGGTAATACATAGACACTAATAAAGGGACGCAGAAATAAATCCTCTTAACAGAAATATGCATTAATTTTCACTACTATGATCAGTTTATAGAGAGAACACATTACTATGTAAAACATTGGAGGAGGTATCTGTACAGGAAAAATAAATCAGATAACTTCTGATTCCCCAGCAAGAAGAAACTTCTGCCAGCAGCAGTAAAATAGATGCATTAAACAGAAAGACAAAGTGAATGGAAAATTAAAACATAATGAAGGCACTGGTTCAATATTGTAAAATTAACAAGGGCCATGAAAAAGTTCACATTTTATCTGACACCAAGGATTTGACACAACCTATTTATCTCAGTGAGTTCACTGGCCCACATATTTCCCCAAATATTTGTGGAATGATTATTAATTGCTATGTGATAAGATAAATGCCAGCTTTTTTTTTCCTTGAAGATTATCTCATATTCCTGTTTAAGAAGTAATAGTTAGATATGAATATTGTTTTATCCCAATTTCAGTACTGTTTTGACACAAAAATCATACCTCTAAAAATAAGCCATTTAAAATCTCATTTCTGTTTCCACTGTCTTTGAGATCTCAGGATCAAATTTCAGAAAGAAATATAAGATACCTTGCTAACAGTCCAGAGAAAGGACAAGATAAAAACAACTGTGAATTTCAGGGGTGTGTTCCAATACTTGGTTCATTTTTTGAGAACACTGAGGAAGAAATCAGACTACAGTCAGGAACTGAAGTCAGAGAGCTTGGCAATTCAGTGGGGGGAAAGAGGAAACGCTGTGGGCAGGGGCCATGCTGTAATTCAGTTCATTGCAACTTTCCATACTGGCAAACTTTCCAAATGTCACCCCAGTGACAGGGCAAAGCCAGACCCTGCAGGTATCTCTTAGGTAGGTGCAATCCAAATCAAACAGCTCCAACTGGGACCCCACGTCGATTCCTGATGCAGCACAAGCTGTCACACAGAATGCCTGCCCTCTCTCTCCCTAATAGGCACAGGCAGCTCTTCCTTCTACTCCTCAGCCTCAAAATTTAAGATAATCTATAAATTTTTTATAATTTATGCATCAGTCTGATCTGTACTGAAATTGAGGTATAAAGTTAATTCCTGTCTCATTCTGCCACAGTAGGCTCCAATCTACAGTTTCCATTTCATGTTTAATTACAAAGCACTAAATAAAAATTAGGACAAATGTGAGTAAAGTTGTCGAGTTGTTCTTGGGCCTTGGGTCTTCAAAGAGACAAGAGCAGTTGTCGGTTGTAGTAAAGTTGTTTATTGCATGAATACATCAGTCTTGAAGGCAAGGAGTTCAGAGTATTAAAGTCTGTGCTAAAAGCTTTCTGACACAAAGTCCTGAGCAGAAGCAGCAGCAGCAGCAGCTCCCACACCTTTTTCTTCTTCCTTCCTCTTCTTTTCTGCACCCCAGTACAGGGATTCTATTCATAAATTATCCAATCAGCTAAAAGAAAGATTCTAAAACATTCTTCCTAAACCTATCCTGGCTTGATTCTAATGTGTGAAAGTAATGTCAGTTCTTAAACAAAATCTACACATATAATTTTATCTATTTACACAAATGGTTCTAGCTGCTCTATCTACAAATACAAGCAATGTTCTGCTATGTTTTCATTATGTCTGGAACTAATTTTGTGAAAGGTAACACTGCTGTGAAAAACACATTCACTCTCCTGTGAAAATTTAAGAAGTTTAATAAAGGACAGTAGGAGAGAAGGACCATACAGCAAAGTTTACTATGGTTGGGTGCATCTTGGCACTCAGCCAAGAGCACACTGTTATCTTTGGGGATACCCCTTAAATGCCTTTGCCCTTCCATCAGCCTGTTGCATATTCAGAGACCCTATGCATAGTAAACTTTTCCCCCAAACTAGTTTACATGTTCCAAGAACTGGTTAGCATGGCTCCTCCTTGGATCTGCCTTTTTAGAGCAGGAGTATTCCTTGGTTGTGGTTTTAGCCCATTCTTATCACCTCCAATTTTTGGGCCTTGGTCTACACTGTCTTCAGACAGTGAGTGCTGATAGTTGGCATATCAGCAGGTATCTTCTTCATATGTTCATTGGATGTTATCCCATCCAAGCAGGCATTTCAACACAAGCATGCTTATATCAGCTATTTCACTACTATGTCTAAGCTTAATTAACAACAGAAATAAAATCTATATCTTTATAACAAAGTTACTTTAACACTACACATATAAAATCCATTTTAATATTTGCAAAAAGCCAATATTATAGTATGTATCTATAACACTACTGACCTTTAAAATATGCTTTAGGGCCTTTTACTAGCTAACACAGTCTCTTAAGGTACTTCAGATATATTTCTACTTACTTCAAACTAAAACTTATACTTCTCTTTCATATCCGTGTGGCTTAATATATTTCAAATTCTCTAGAGGTTCTAATTCAAACCTTGCATTCCTTTCTCTCTCTGAGGGACTCAGAGAGGTTTCTGTTTCATGCATTCCAACACAGAGTAGAACTTAATAGAAAGAAAAAGAGCTAAATCCAAATGTGCCATGCACAGAGAGCTCTGTACAGCCTGGCAGGTGTCTGTTGGTTTAGCCAAGGAGCCCTGTCAGTGCTGCTGTGTGTGCCTGCAGTCCGCTGCTCCAGCGCCTGCCTCTCCCCAGCCTTTGCTCTGCCTCTCCTTTGCTTACATCCAGAGCACATTTCTAGGCCATGCTCCTTGCACACTAATGGGATTAAGCTCTTCACAAAATGCAGCTGCAATCTTTTCCCATGTGGACAGCAGGAGCAGAGAATTGCCCACGTGTTTCAGCAGCAGCCCCAGAGCGAAGGGCGGTGCAGGGCTCCCAGCCTGAGGCTGCTGCCAGCCCTCTGCCTGTGCTCTGCGGGGAGCACTGAGGGCGGACTGGCTCTGCAAGAAGGCCAGGAAGAAACCTACATCTCACCTACGCTGTAAGGATTGCAGGGCAGTGCTCTAGGAGAGCGTCCACTGCTCCAGTGACTCTGCATTTCCTGTAAATCAGTCCACAGAGATCCTGGGAATCACAGTGACCGGCACAGTGCAAATATTGTGTAAGACCACTTTACAAAAGCCAGCAACTTTTTTTCAGAGATTATTTATGTTTGAGACATCAAAGAGAAAGACCTCCAGCTCTGAAAATTAGTTTACTTAGATACAACTTCATAATTTTTGCAATTACTCACCAAACGCGCCAATTTTAATCCTGATCAATTCAACAGACTGCTAACATCCTAAATTTAAGCACCCAAGGCAGTTTTTGCCTGTTACCAGCTTAGGCTAATATTCTAAGGACAAATATTTTCCTTTCATTTTTACCTTAAGAAGCAACAAAATACAAACCTATAAATTTCCATGAGGATGTCCCTGTTTTAAAGGTGTTCTCCTAGACGATTGTATTTCAACCTCTGCACAGAAGGAGCCCAAAGAATGGCTCAATCCAGCAACAATTTACATGCAGCAGCTCTGAAGGAGCAGAAATGATCCTGCATCTGTGTGCTGGGATTCCTCACCTGCAGCTGGGATGACTTAGCAGAACAGCACTGCATCCTTATGCAGCATCACAGCCCCAGCCTCGTTGCAAACACCCTTGTTGACTGAAATGGTCTTGATCTGTCCCCGAGTCAAACTGTAATCTGTATGAGAATGGACAATGCCTGGGGCTCTGTCCAATCCCCATCAATTCATATTCACTCTCCCCAGGAACAACAGCAGCAAGGTATTTCCCTGATAAACCTCACAGTTCCTTTACAGAAAGGATATCAGGGGAGAAAAAATCACATTTCTTTAAAATTGTAGTGCAACAAATTTTTATAACCTTGTGGTATTTTTTGGCCAGAACATTGTCTGTATAGTAGAGCTTGTCCTCCATACAGTTATTTTAGTAAGCATAAATAAATTATTCAGTTTCTTTTCCCCTTCTCTTTAAAGACACAGTGCACAAGATCCTGAGTGTACTAAAGTCAGTAGCAGCTCACTAGAATACCACTGCATTTTACAGGACCAGGCTGAACTAGAAAGTGTTTGAGCATGTTAACACAAGCCCAGAGAAAACAACAGTTCAAGGCTGAAGTTCACGTGAGGACAGTGGCTGATGTCATAAAGTGTGAAACCATAACTCCTCTAACTGAGGGGTTGTAGCAAAATGCCCACTGTCTGTCCCTCTGCTGCTTTTTACAAATGTGTTGATTTATCATGTGTTTGCTTCAGGTGTTCTCCTGCAAAGCCAGCATGAATATTACAGAAACTGGGCAATCAGTAAATATGTATAATCTTCCATGCTGTCTACTCATCAAAAAAGAAACTTGGGGTAATTGGCGTTTCTAGGGAGTTCCATTTTTTGTTGTTTTTTTTTTTTTTTTCTTCATAGAAGGCACAAATCAAATGAGGAAAACAGAACCTTTAGCTTGCTAGAATGAAAATGGAGACCTGAATCAATAGAAAGTAATTTTCTGTATTTATAAACTGGACAGGTGGCATTTGATCCTCAAACATAGCTGTGGCAGCTTGGTTGAACTTTACATGTGCTGCAAAAGTGTTGAAACCTTGTGTTTTCACCTGGACACACAACTGTGTATCTGCCCCACGTGTCTAATACACACTGTGTATTGTGAAACACAAAACAAGAGTCAATCAGTTTAGCTCCAGGTCTCTGATCCCTGCATCACATAAAGCTCAATTATGCCCTGCAGACACTGTGGTTGCTGTTGCAACTGTGTTAGTGCAGGGGCTCTGGTTGGAATCAGCCCATCAAGTGATAAACAAATACATAACTAAAAATGGTCTCAGCTCCAGAGGATTCAGCATTTACTCCAGAGCAGTAAACATTGATTAAATTATAAACTTACTCTATATAAACAGCAGTAAAATCTTCACACTGTGACAGAACATCACAAATTCTGCATTGGCCAAACACTGCTGAAGAAACATTTTAGAAGTATATCTGAATTCAGAAATAAACAGATTGGAAATATTTCATTATTTTTCCCTATAAAAGCCAGAGGCATTCGTTATTATGAACTCTACTTTATTTGACCAAGCTGATACTAACCACTGTAATGAAGTGAAGGATAATTGGTTTGGGAGGCAGAGAAAATACTTTGTGCTGACTTGATTCAAAACAAAAAGAAACTCAACAGTTTGGATGTTTGGGAATCTCAGTGTGTGGACAAAGTACAGGTGATTGAGTCTAATATTCCTGTCAGCTCCCTTCCTGCACTGCATCCCACACTCCACAGCCATCATTTGACCAGCTGCAGAGGCTTATTTTAGTTGCACATTTTGTCAGGGACACACTCAGTATAGCTCAGAGGTTACAATTACAGAGTTTATTGGCTCAGGTACAGTGCTGCACAAACAGTGCAGTGGTTGGTGTCAGTTCAGGAAGTGGTTTTGCCATTTTTATATGACCTGGGACATAAAGAACCAGCTTTACTAACCCAAGCCAGCTCCATACAACTGAACCACAGTACAAAACCAAGAAAAGCCAGAAATGCAAGACTTGCACCATTAACTTTATAAAGCCCCATTGGATTCAGCAAGCTCCTGCTCAGGAGGGTGCCAGACAGATGCTCTCAAATACCCATGAGCACCATTTACTTGTCACCCAGCTCCTGAGGAGATCCCAGCATGGAAAAAAGAGACAGCAGGTCCACCTGAGTGTCTCTTGGTAGAGGACACCTCAGTACACCCAAAACTGGTAAACTGTGCTGGACCCACAGTGCCAATTCAGAACCAGCAAGGCATACTTGTAACAGTAATTTTCAGCGTGTCCTGTGGCATTTCACCCATCTGTGTGACAGCAATTTCAAGCTATCTCAGCTTTACAATACTCTGAGCAATGAAGTGACTGAACTTCTGTTACTCTTTGAAGAACATGCAAACACCTCAGTGCTGGTTATGCAGTGCATACCAAGAAATAACAATTTATGTGGTGTGATACAAAGCCATCCCCATAATCTAAAATTTGCCTCTTCCAAAATTCAAGGCAAGAAGTCTCACAGCATGTCTGGAAGTCTACGAATCCAAGTGCCAGCAGAAACAGGCACTGGCTTCCAAAGAACTGACCTAGTGGCCAGATGTAGTTGTTAAGAAATTATAAAGAAAAGCTGACTTGCAGTAAGTCACACTCAGAAGCACAAAAACAAACAAATGTGTGAAGGCCAGAAATATTGATTCACTTCTATGGAAAATAAAATACTTCTCTGTGATTCCTTGTGATCAGGATACTATTTAACAGCACTATTGATGGACAGGGTTTAGCAAAGAGAATTAAATTCTCGAGCACATTAAAATCTGCTTGGCTGATTTTAACCAATTATGCACTGATTTATTCTGGAGTCCCAGCCAGGTGAAAGAACACTATAGAACACAACTAGATGTTGCAGAATGGTGTAGGATGGGAAGCTTTAGGAAGGATAAAAGGAGTTTAGCCTTGGAGGAAGAAAGAGTCTATAGGTTCCACTCTGTTTTCCTTACAGCTTCACAGCAAAAAACTGTATGCAGCAAGGTGAAAAGTGACAGATATCTGATAAACTCCAGCTGCACCAGCCTGGCCATCAGGCACCAAGGCACCTGCTGCAGAAATTTTAAGTTTAAACACTACCACAAGCACCTAAAGCACATTTAACATTCTGGCCTTTTGCCAGCATATCTGAAAAGGAAAACAAAGCATTAAGAAACAATGTTGACATTCAATCTGTCAATATGCCTTGGAATTATCACCCAGATAAAGGCGCACAGGGGATTTGTTCAGGCTCAGAAGTAACAACCAAAACAACCAGAAACACTAGGGAGGAAAATTCATGCCCTGTACGTAATCATGGTGTGTGCAGAAATTCCAGTCACAGCAATCCTCTGTGCAGTGATGACAGGGCTCTCACAGATAGGTTAAATAAATATCAAGTTGTGCAGTAGTGATTGAAGAAAGGATGTAGTATAATATCCATCTTAATTTGACTGTCCTTGCATACTTCCTAAGACATCAACCTAAGGACATATTTACAGGATAGCTCTCCTCCAGAAACAGCACTACATTATGGACTTTATATAGACAAAATACTGCGTGCACAATTCTGCTACAGAGCATCATTTATTATCAGAAATCCCTGGGGAACAAAATATGTTCCTGGATTAATATGAATTTATTAAAGATACCATTAGAGCTTTGTTTATTAAAAATATCTAAACAAGTGCCTCTAAAAATCTCTCACATGCCAAAGGGAAATGTTGGACGATAACTGTTGAAGAACCTCACCTCTGCCTGTAGGCAAATGGTATCAGAAACAATTTAGCTGAGCTCACATTTAAATTGAAGAACATTATTTCTTGTTGTGGTTCCTTCTGGAGGGAGAAGTTAAGCCCCATATAAGTTACAAATTCTGATTTCAACAAGCCAGTTGAACAGTCCAAAGCCAGTTTCACAGATAACAGAGGACAGATACAGCACAGAAATCAAGTATTTGAGTTTCCCAGGATTATATCTCTTTCAACATTGTGACAGTTCTCCCACCATCTACAGCTGCAAGAGTTGTATTTAATTTTTTCCAAACTTAAAATATGTTCTCCTCACTAGCCAATAGTGATTTAACATAGTTCTGTTTAGCATAGTACCATTTTCTATTAATACTCTGAAATGCCCTAACTTTACAACATTTCATTATAGATACAGCTTAAGATATGTTCATATGAGCTAAATTAAACCATTATTCAAGATCTGGCACAATGTAAGGGGCCAGAAAGAGCCAACAGGAGGGGGAACAAGATGCTGACAAAAATTCTGTCTGAGCAAATCATCATTAATTATTCCATTGAAGGCTTGAAGATATATCAGCAGAATTCTGTGGTGAGAAATGACATTTAAAAACAAAACAAAACAAAACAAAACAAAACAAAAAAAAAAAAAAAAACAAAAACTGTAGTATTTTTCTGACTTTTCCAATTTCTTGCTAAGGTTTAGATAAAAGACTGATAAAATAAAATAACTTTTGCTTTTTACTAATCAGCTTTATATTAAAGCAGAATTTAAAAAAAAAAAACAAATTAGGCTTTGTCCCTTGCAGCAGAGAGATTTGACCAAGAAACAGATAAGGACAGATAACACAGATAAAGGATGTGTTAAGGGGCAAAGTCCTGATGTGACACCACAGAAGAAAATCTTGTGACAAAACATGGGAGAGTTGCATATAAAGATAATTTCAAATTATCCCATGGTTGTGTTGTCACATTGATGGGACATTCCACAAAAGGAATCCTCAGAAGGAACTAAGGAAGAGTTAAGTTCGGACAATTTCAGAAAAATAATTTTTTATTTAAGGGGAATGTGAAAAAGGTAGAGCAGCTTTCTAAACTAGCAAGCACTTTTAAATCAGTCTTGACAGTGGAAGAGAGCAGACTGAGTTGTCTATGCAGCAACAAACAAGCAGAGATAAAAAGGGGAAGAGCTACAGAGAAACCTTAGAAAGAAAATGGAAATTAAATTTTTTTTGGCTCTGATGGGGGAGTTATGGTAAGAAGATAACTTTGTGTCCATGAGACTGAACAAAAGCAAGCGGAATACCTAAGACAAGAATTAGTTACAAGTTCATGGTGGCTAACAGCAATAACAGCAATTACCATTGCTATTTGCAGATTTTGGTGAAAAACAGCACTCAGACATGATGGCAGAGGGAAGTGTTCAGGAAACTCCTGGTATACGGAGTCTCTTAATGTTTGCAACTTCTTCACAGACTTTTTCCTTTTCTAGGGAAACCCTTTCCCTCCTGAGAAATCTAATGGAAGTAGTTTCCCAGAATCACAGAATGGGTAGAGCTGGCAGGGACCACAGTGGGTGTCTGGTCCAACCTCCCTGCCCAGGCAGGGTCAGCCTAGAGCACACAGCTCTCACAGGATTGTGACTGGATGGGTCCTGAGTATCTCCAGCAAGGGAAACCCCACAGCCTCTCTGGGCAAGGTATATATACTTATATATAAAAATCTGATGCTTTTCTCTCATGGAATGGCATAAAACAAGAGCGTGCTGAGGCCAACAGGGACTCACAAGGGTAATCAAATTAATGTGGCTCACAGGGACTTTATGGATACACCAGGATCTATATAGAATGATGTCAGAAATACCTAGATCTCATTCCTAGATCTCATTCCTAACCTTACTCTTTGCAATTTTTTTGGACATTCTTATTTCTATCAAAATCTGACTGGTGAAACCCAATGTGTCTGAATCATATTAATAAACAGTAGTTGTACAATTTATGGGTTTGTATATGATCGAACAACAACCTAAGTTTTAATTCTCCAGTGGTTTTACAGAAAAGTCTAACCAAGCAGCTTTTTTCTTTTTTTTTTTTTTTTTATAATGCAGTAGATCAAAGAGCCTTTTTTTTTTTTTTTTTTTTTTTTTTTTTTTTTTTAATGCAGTAGAGCAGCATTGTCAATAATTAGTTATTTTTCCGTATGCCTGACTAGCAGAGCGAGAGAACAATCTTCCAGTTGTGGACGAGCCATGGCTATGACAGGAACTCTATTTGCTGCTTGCTCCAAAAGAGTGTTCTCTCGTCTCAGAACAATTCAGAGACTCACAGACCCATTAGGTTGGAAAAGACCTTTGAGATTCCAAGCCCACCTCTGACGGAACACCACGGCGCCGAGTGCCATGGTTCCTTCCTCGAGCTCCCCCAGGGACGGTGACCGCAGCACCTCCCTGGGCAGCCCGTTCCCATGTGGGATCGCTGTTTATGAGGGGAAATTCTCCCCGATGCCCGACCCCAGCCTGCCCAGGGCAGCTGGAGGCCGCGCGCTCTTCTCCAGGCCCCGACCCTCCCCACAGCTGCTGCTGAGGGGAGTCAGCGAGCCTCCTCTGCCTCCCCTAGGGAGAACAGACAAACACGGCTCCAGAACCTCCGTACTGCCTCCAATTGCAATACCACTTAAAGCTATAACGAGTATAAAAGAAAGCTTTTGGAGACCAGGTGTAACTTTATATGTAATCCCTGATCAACAGCAACTTTAAAGAACGCTCGGAAATATTTTCTGACAAAAAGTGTCACGTTCTTCCGCTGAGGCAGCGGGTGCCGAACGTCGGCAGCGGGGGTGGATGGAGACCTGGGCGCCCGGGAAGGGCGGGAGGTCCTTTCCCACACGGGCATCAGCCCAGGCCCTTGTACAAGGGACCGTAGGGCGCAGCGGCTGCCCTGAAGCTCGGCGGGCCGGGAGCGGGTGCGGGAGGGGATCCCCCCGCGAGGCCGGTGCCGGGGCCGGGGCCGCCTCCCCTTTCCCGGACCCGCGGCTGCCGAGAACCGAAACCGGGGCCGCTCCGCGCACGCGCACCACCCCCGCCCGCCTCGGCCCCACCGCCCCTTCGGCCGAGCGCGTGCCGCCGGCCACAGCCAGAGGGCGCTCGCCTGTCGCGTGGTGACGTCACCGAGCCGGCCCCGCCCAAACCCCAATGAAAGAGAACGTGCGGCGCGGGACGCTCCCCGCCCGCCCCTCCCCCTGCACCGGCCAGCGGCGGGACCAATCAGAGCCCTCGCGGCGCCCCGGCCCCGCCCACCTAGCGGTGACGTCAGGGAACCGCCCTCGGTGGCAGAGCGGCCCAGCCAATCGGCGTCCCCGCGCGCGCCCGCCCAGGCCGCGATCCCCTGTTTCCGCCCCGCCCCCTCTCTCCGTGCTCCCCCCGCTCAAAACGCCAGCGGTGGCGGCGGAGCCCGGTTCTGTCGGTGCGGGTGGCGGCGCCTCCCGGGGCTCGGCGACATGGAGTGTGCTGCGGCGGGAGCCGAGTTCAACATCCTCCTCGCCACCGACTCCTACAAGGTGGGCACGGACAGTCGGGCGGGAGAGAGGGGGTCACCTCTGCGGACACCGGACCCGCCGGTGCGCGCCATCCGCGGGACGCCGAGCCAGGCCGGTCCCGCCGCCACCGGCCCCCTGCCCGCCTGCCCGGGGCTGGGAGATCCCTCGGGGCGCCAGTGAGGGTGCCCGGCCTCAGCCGGGCGGTGCGGGGGGCACGGCGCAGGCCTGGCCGGGGCTGCCCCTTTCGCCCCCGGCAGCCCCGAGCCGCCCCCGCGGGGTGCCGGGGGCCGCGCAGCCGGGGGCAGCGGCGGGGCCAGAAAAGAAAGTGAAAGCGGGCGGGGTGGGCGCCGCCATCCCGCCGCCTCTGGGCGCGGGGGCCGGCCATGGCGGGCACGCGGGAGGCGGGGGCCGCCCGGCCCCGAGCATGGTCCGGCCCCGCCGGGCTGCCCGCCCCCCGCCCCGGCCGGGGTCGGCGAGGGCGCGCATGTCGCTGCCGCGGGGCAGTCGCTCCTTGCTCCTCCCGCGTCGCGTCCCTCCCGCTTTGCTCCACTCGCGCCGCTCGCTGCCTGCGGTTGTGCGCCTGGCGGTGATGCAGCGCGCTCCGGGAGCCGGCTGGCACAAAATCCGTGTTTTTGAGCCCTGTGCTTAGCTCCCGGCCGCTGCGGTGTCACATTCGCTCGGCACGGTTCAGAGGGGAGAGGCGCACCGCACGGCCCTCCCTTCGTTTCTTGGAAATAGCGGGGCTGACAGCGGTGACAAAGTGCAGGCGCCCTGTCCGCGCTCCGAGGCCGTGCTGTGTGACCCGGCGGCTCCTGACGTGCCTCGCAGCGGGTGTGCCGGGCCGGGCCGCGGCCCTGCCGCCCCGCTCCGGGGCACACGCGTGCCCCGCCGCTCCGAGCCTGCAAGGCTCGCTTATTTCCTTCGGGAGCTGCATTGCAATGTCGACGAGGTTGTTGGTGGCCTGAACAAAACTACACTAACGGTCCTGGTTTTCGTTGTAAAGCATTTGTTGTGTTTTAGCTCTTTGAACGTTGGGATGCTGGGATGAGTTTTCAGGGATGAGGGTACTTCTGGATAGAGGAATTGAAAAAGCAAAAGCTATGTTGTGACCAGGTCTCGTTACTGAGTAACTACCAAAGTACAAATCTCAGTAGTTGCTGACTTGTGGTGATATTATTATTAATATTACTATTATTTTCATTATTGTTATTATTGCTACTAGTTACATCAAGACGTAAAGTTAACAGCTAATGTTGCTGTTTGTGGGAAGGAATTTTGGAAGGTGGGGAGATGCTGGTAAATCTTGGAGCAGCTCAGTCAGGGCATCCTGACGCTGCGACCGAGGGCTTGCAAAGCTGCTTCCATTCCGGGTGTAATCTGACTACAGCGCTCTTTATGAACCAGGTTTAAGTGGTTGTTATCTAACTTATTCAGATATGGAAGATACACTTTTTTCCATGTCTGAGACTAATCACATTAGATACTGCAGGCCTGGGTTAAAACAGTATCTACTTCAAATCTAATTTGCACACTACTTTTTCTAAATTCTCTGGGTGTGCTCAAGGATTGGTGGTAGTGCAGCACACTGGAGTGACATGAAACCATTTTGCTTCTGTTTTGTTTGCTGTTTCGTGGTATAGAGATGACTTGGTAGCATTCCAGGAGTGGTAGAAATCTTAAAGAGGTCAAATAAAGGCCTAAGGTGTTCTTTTTTTCTTCTTTTTTTTTTTTTTTTTTTTTTTCCAGTTTAAAACCGAATTTGGATGAGGTTTTTTGTGGCAGCTTAGGAGCATTTTGTATTATATTTAAAGCAGTTGCCCCCCTCAGTAGCTTCGTTAGGGCTGTTCAAATTGTCTTTCCATGTGCTCCTTCCAAATCTTAGGAATTCCAATGTCTGAACAATGCTTAAACAAGTAGCTGCTTTTATCCTGTTAGATAATATGAGCAAACATCACTTATCTTGTCCCTGGGTGATACTGTTGTTTCCTAATCAATGAAACACACTTAGTGAGAGCACTTTCAGTAAAATTGCACTAAAGTCTGGTAGTTTGCAATGTCAAGCTTTTTACGGGAGTAACCAAACACTGTTATTAGCAATTAAAACAACAGTGAGAGTTGATTGGGGAATTTTTTCTTTTCTTTTTCTTTTGTTGAGATAGTTCTGCTGTATCCACAACTGTAGCATCTGTTTGTGTATGCAGAACTGTCTGTACATAACATTTAGACTGAGAAAAAACCTCGGATCAGCTCAGAAGTTTACATGGTGATCTAATTGCAGTAGATGCCAGTCCATACAAGCTAATGTTGGTGACAAAAATGGCATAGAAATAAACAGCTGTAAAAGAAAAAGTACATGCAGACCACAGTGAGTGGTACAACCCTAGCTTAGGCAGTTGTCCATCAGAAAAAAGTTGTGGCATCTCAGGGTCGTGTCTGTCACAACTTGTTTGTTTGAGTACTAGATCCAGTGTCCCAGTTCTCTGTTGGTGCAGTTGGAAATTTGGGGTGAAAAAACCAACTCATTACTGGTTTAGTGTCTATACAATTTCAGAAACAAAGTCATTCAGTAGGCAAAGATTTGTCTGTTGAGAGCCTACCCAGCCTCCCCTCCTTCTGCACTATTTTCCTGTCTGCATGTGCATCATAGGACATTTCTTTCTTAAACAATAGATTATTAAATATTCCGTTTCAAAATCTTTCAAGTGTTTTTGAAAAACTGCTGAATATCATGCTGATTGATAGTAAAGTGAATATTTCTAGACAGGATTAGTTCCCAATAGGTGAATATGCACTGGTTCCAGTACCGAGCTTCTATTATAGACTGGAGCTTACTCAATAGTACAAGTGCTCCCGGATTTTGAGGCTGGGCTTCAAATGATACAGTTTATCTCTAAACCCCATAACAAGATGAATGTTTTTGCATGACTTAGATTCTTCTTCCTGTATACTTTGTTTGGTATTCTTAAGCTTTTACAAATTCCCCAAAAGTATAATTCCTCCTGTGTATGCTGGGAATTATATGGCATCCCCTCAGAATCTGGGCATGGGCATTTGGTGTAATATGTGTGTGCAACGTGCTGATAAGTAACAGCAGTCTTTTTAATTCTTCTGAGCATGGGACTCTCAAGAGATTCATCAGTGCAGTGTTATCTGGGGAACCTCAGTGTCTTTATGTGCACTATAGCAATGGCATTTCTCTTAGTGAAGTTTTCTGCTGAAGTCAAAGTCCTCATTCCTGCAAGTGAGGGGGTATCAGCTGGCTCCTTGAAAATCACTGTTCGTGTTGTGTGATGTCTTAGTCTTGTGTCTATAGCAAGACACACTTTATATAGCTCCATCTATACAGCTAGCTATATATACATTATACAGTGTTCTATAGCAGTGTTGCCCCTCTGTGACAGCGGGGTTCTGTTCACTCTCTGCCCTTCCCCAGTGAAAGAGTCCATGCCCCTCAGTGCCTCATTTGTCTGATGTCGTTGGCACACCTCCTCTGCATTTTCTTTCTCTCTGATTCCCAGTGCTGTGTTTAGCCTATATTTGTTTGTTTCTGCACAGGCAATGAATATTCCAGAGTATAGGTAGTCTGAAACTGTGTTGAGAGGATCAGCTTGGCAGCTGTGTTGTTCAGTGGGAAGGCAGCCGTGCCTGGCACGGACCAGGCCTGGGTTGGATGGACCATGAGCTGCAAGTGGGGAAAGGCTATTGACTGAACCTTGTTTGCTGGAGTAATAATAGCTTATTTTGCTTTTGCCCATGAGATCTATTACTGTTGCTTGGCGTGTTTCGTAATTAAGCTGATAGTTATAATAAGCTGCCATGCAATTACCTCTTAGGAGGAGCTGACTTGCTATCTAGACTGTAAATGAGATCTGTTTCAGAATTAATTTATTTCTGGATGCTTCAAGGAAACCCAAAAAGTATGTTTTAGTTCTGTGTGCCTTACATGTTGAATTTTAAGTATTTGTCACTTCTGATGACTTCTTACTCCGCGTGGATGCAGGAGAGCGCTGAGTTCTGAAGCACTTCACGTGAGTGTGTGTTTATTCTAGGCTCTGACTGCCTGTATATTCTTTATTTAGAAGACTAGAGGTATGTGAGGAAGAAACATGAGTACTCTTTAGCCTACTGGATTTGACTAGTACTTAATGACCGCAAAATATTCTTTACAGTAGCCCATATTTATATTTTTTTCTTAATTAAAATCCTGTGGTGGGAGTGTGAGTGTGTTATCTCCTGTAACACTGCCAGTGGAAAGCATCTGAAGCGTCTGGCTCGACACTCCTTGTAAGACACAATCTTCACACTCTCTAGGTTCATTATTTTCCAAGTTTTATTTGCAGTCGCACGGTCCTGTTACAAACCCCAAGACACCATTGCTCGAAAGGAGCACTGCAACTGTACAGTATTCAAACAATTTTTAAGTTAATGGGAAGCAACCTTTCTAGAACCACTGCAGCTTGCATTGTTGAAAAGGTAAATCTTTTTTCTTTTTCATTAAGGAACAGGAAACTTACTGCAGCATGTGCAGTAGTACCGCGGACTAGTGACAAATGTGTAGACAGTAAACATAAGGCATACTGTCATCTCTTTTGTGATAATCTTGGATGTAAAACTGATGGCTTGACTGAGGTAGAGTTAATTTTCTTCCTAGTAGCTGGTATGAGGCTATGTTTTGGATTTGTGTTGAAAACAATGCTGATAATTCAGGGATATTTTTGATTTTGCTGAATAGGTCCTGCACAGAGTCAAGGCCTTTTCTGCCCCGTGCACCATCCCAGCAGCAAGGAGGCTGGGGGTGCACAAGAAACTGGGAGGGGACACCAGGACAGCTGACCCCAGCTGACCCAAGGGATATTCCGTACCACATGACATCATGCTTAGTGTATAAAGCTGGGGGAAGAAGGAGTAAAGGGGGGAACATTTGGAGTAGGGGCATTTGTCTTCCCCAGTACACGGGCTGAAGCCCTCTTTTTCTGGGAATGCCTGAACACCTGTCTGCCTGTGGGAAGTGATGAATGAATTCCCTGTTCTGCTTTGCTTACATGCAGAGAACTTCTGCTTTCCCTGTTAAACTGTCTGTATCCCAAACCATGAGTTTTCCACTTGTACCCTTTGGATTCTCTCCCCTGTCTCACTGGGAGGAGTGAGCGAGTGGCATTTGGGGCTTGGTTGCCAATTGGGGTTAAACCACAACAAAAACCATGAAAGTCTTTAGTGGTAAAGTAATCTACTGCAAAATGTAGCTGTTTTTAAGCACTGTGTTTTGTCTGAGAAATTTAGAACACATTCAGTTCTAATGCTTATACTTGACCTTGTGTTTTAAATGAATGTGGACCTGGTCATGTATAGCATCTCTGCTGATAATGTGCAGCTTCCATAGGAATTCAGTTGCTTGCATATGCTTTCCTTATTTTTCATAGTACTGACTGGTCTCTTAACTTCTTTTTTTCACCTCTGGTCCTCTTATTTTTCAATACACATAAGAAATGATGGATGAATTCAAATATGGAGACATTAGAAGTGGTACAAGGTCATCATTCAGTCATAACCTCCATTAGCTTATCTCTCTCATCTCATAAGAGCCGAGATCTCCCAATATTCTCACTTTGGTTCTTGAACATTGTCTCAGTCTTATGCATTCTAATAAGGGGCCTGGAGTCTCTAAGGCTTTTTTTTTTATTTTTCGCTTATGGTAATCTGAAGTTTGTATAATCAAAATAGTAAGATTCTACTTGACTCTTAGATTTATTTAATTTTTTTTAACTCACTTAAGAATGTCTTGCACTTTACCTGCTGTTGTTGGATGCCCTTTCTCTTGAATTATTAAAGATTGATTCTTCTGGCATTTCCTCTCTTGTTCAAATAAATTTGTCGTTTGACCGCACTGGCTTTGGTTTGGTTTTCATTTCCACTGTCGTGGTGTGCATTCCTTCTGTGATTGCTTGAATGCTACCAAACATCCCTGTTGAATACAACTGTTAGTCACAGTTGTGTTGGGTTTTTTTCTGAAGAGGGTCACAATGCCTTATCACTGCTGTTAATTATCTCATCTCAGTGAGGCATATCTGATAGAGCAGTCCCTTGCTCATAAGTCCTAGTTCTTCTCCTTATTCTTGCTAATAATGTTGGTTTCCATGTAGGTTGTTGGCAAGCTTTGCTTTTAGCTGCTCTGTTGGCTAAATCTCCTAAAGGTTTAGGTAATGCAGTATTTCATCCCATGGCCTCTTTCCATAATGTTTATAAATAATATGTAATACCACAACTCCTGGAGGTCTTGGGTGCTTTGCAGAAGTCTCCCTGGTGTAAATACCAGCAGTACCACTGCACTAAAATTGTCTGACTCAGTAAGGCGTCCGGGGGTGAGGATCCCCCAGGTGTCTCTTGCAGCTCAAGGCTTGCAGTGCCGTGACCAAGCCTGTGCTTTGGCCCCTGTGCTGCACACCTGCCATGTCCTGGCCATGCTGCTTGTGCTTTACCTGCCACCTGTCCCTCCAGGTCTTCATGGCTGCGGCTGTGTGACACCGTGGGTTCAGTGACCAAGTTATTCTGTACCCAGTTAGCACTAAGGATTTTTCAAATAGCTCCAGAAAGTTCGAGTACTGTCTTACTTGAACTGGTATCATCTTATCACATGAGAGTTACAGTACAGGCAAGATCCTCCTGGGTAAATGTTTGGGGGTTTGTTTCTCCACTGCAGACAGGGCTTGGAAGGGCCTTTCTGATGGTTCATGTTGGCATCTGAGCTAAGGGAGCATCAGGAATTGGCACCAGTGGAGATTTTGCCCACACCTGACTTCTCCTGTCCTTTCTGTTTTTCCCATGTTTTCAAATGGTTGAATTGCATAGGCTTTAATAACCTTTTAAAGTTTGTCATAATATCCTATACAGCAAAGCTTGTAGATTATAAGAATATTTATATTTTTATGTCAAATATCTTCTTATCTAGCTTAGAAAAATGCAGCATTTACCTCAGTCATCCCTATTTTATAATGAATACCCATTAATTCCTTTTTATTAAAATTTAACTCTTAATGTTTGGGGTGTTTTTTTTTATGATCTAAATGCAATTTGTAATTCATGTTTTTTTCCTCAAAAAACTTGATATACTTAAATAGATATAGTCCTTGTTGAGAGTATTCTTTGTTCAGAATATACCTTTATTTTCATTAAACTAAATAAGGAGCTATCACAACTGGAATAAAAGTGCTCTATTTCAGTCATAGTACATAATCTTGTAGGTAGTAGTGCCAAGGCTGTTTGTCATATGTTTTATAGACAAAACCTAAACCACAGCCTTTGAACTAAACATCAAAAGGCCTTTGAAGATGCTTGGGAGAGTTGTTTTCTTGTAAGGGTCTCTTAATCCCAGCAGAGGCTTTGTTTGCTTTTCTGTGTGTTGGTTAGGGGTTTTTTTTCCTTCCTGAAGAGAAGGGCTTTCCTACTGAATTTATAGTTACTCCTACTTATCAAGAGCTCATCTGTACAAGTCCTCTGTCATCCCCCAACTAAAGCATAGAGTTATCAATACTGCCTTAATCTCTTAAGTCACATAAAATTCAATATCAAATATTGTACATGGCCTCTGGTTGTTCTTTCTATTTTCCTTTAGGATACAGGAATATGCAAATCTTCATCAGAAAACAAGGAAAGATCAGGCATTTTTTGAAGCATAGTTTTCATTGTCCAAGTGCCTTATAGTGTTGTGTCAGGTTTTTTCTTGTTGGTTGATTTGTTTTGTTTTCAGTTGCATTCTTTGTGTCTTCTGTGACCTGTTCCCACTCCTAGACCTTGACCTTTTTTCACACTTTTTTTACCACCAGGCATTTCACTACATGCCAAACCTCCTGACCACCACTATGGCAGATGGGTATTATTTCCTTGTGTCATAGGAGCCCAGAAATGACAGCTAATACAGTCAGCTGCTGTGACATTTTGTGGCAGATATTCCTGATAAGTGTGGTGCTCTGTCTGAGGGCTTGGGAGCAAAACAGATGGCCAGACAACTCAGCAGGGGTTGTAGGTCTTGTGCTGAACTTCTTACACACCTATACAACATAGAATCAAAGAATAGTTTGGGTTGACAGGGACCTTCAATCTAGTCCAGCCACTTTGCAATGAGCAGGGGCATCTTCAACTAGAGCAGTTTGCTCAGAGCCCCATCCACCCTGACCTTGAGCGTTTCCAGGGATGGGTAATCTGTCAACTCTCTGGGCAACCTGCTCCAGTATTTCACTAACTTCATCACAAAAAAAATGTTATATCTAGTCTGAATCTACCCTCCTTTAGTTTAAAACCATCACTCTTTGTCCTGTTGCTACAGACCCTGCTAAAAAGTATGTCCACATCTTTTTTACAAGCCCCCTTCAAGTAATCAGTGGTAGGGAAGTGTGGTACTTTTAAGATTGTGATTGTGCCTTTAAAAATTGAGTGATATTTGAAAGGGTGTCTCAGCTTTGTAGGTAAAACTAACAGCTTTATGGAATGTCCAAAGAAGTATCTTTAAAATTACAGCTGTAAGGTTTGCTCAGATGTAAATATTTTAATTGCCAGGGATATGTATTTAACTGTTTAAATAGATTTTAATGTGTGAAGAATATAATTGAATACTACACGTGTGACTTGCAATGTTAGTTCCTTATCTCCTTCAAGTACTTACAGCAACTTAATCAATAAAATGATATTTCTGTCAAACACAAAACTTTCATGTATGTTTTAACCCCTAGAAGTAACTATCTTCTGGACACTAGCTAGTATGTATGTTCAGGTTAAGATCTAATCTTATGTCAGAAAAGATAGCTAAACCTGTGATGCAGTGTTGGAGAAACTTGCGTGGGGTTTTTTGAGATTGAAAGTGTCAGCAAGGTAGTCAGGAGGAGCTGTGTCCCCAGGTATGCCATATAAAGGATAAATCTGTTAGCATTTCAGCCTGATTTCCACTCTCAAGTTCTGCTTTGCAGCCAGAGCACTGTGTTTTGTGATCATGCTTCAAAGCAGAGCTAGAGTAAGTCCTTAAAAGAATGTACTTAAATGCAGTAAGAAAAGGTGACACTAACTCAGTGGGTGCACTGTGTACCCTATGTTAATTTGGGCCTGTAACCATTTTGACAGAGAGAAACACATAGCAGGAAGAGATGCCTTTGAACTGTCAAAGCCGAATATATTTTCAAGATGTGAGTGGAAGATGACACAGATTTTCATTACAATATAGGTGTTGGCTTCAATAACTTGCCCATAGTTGGTAAGTGGTATGAAGTTTTTAAAAGAAACCTGAGTATCCTATCTTGTGCAGATGTAGTTTTTGTTGTTTGAACTGTTGTGATGAGAACAGCAGCGTTGCTTTGGTTTGCTCTCAAGCTTGCCACAAGGAATTGAGATATTCCTTTGGAGAATTGGTCCTGTGCTGGGACATGTGCTGTGTACACTTGCAGCTGCTGAGCTCTGTGTCGAGCCTTTGCTCTGAAGTCACAAACTCAAAAGTCCAGTACCAGCTGTAAAACGGAGTGAAATTTTTCATGACATTGCTGTAACTTATCTTGGTGGCAGCAGTGGGAAGGGAGGAATTCCCACTCTCAGTGTCTTTACAGTGCATGAGCATTCTGAGGATTTGTTACAGGATCTTTTTCTCAGAGTGCATTTAATACAATTTCTTGTAAAGGTTTTGTATACATACATGTGTGTGTGTTCATACACCCACTAGTTAGAAAGACATGTCAAATGGAGCCTATTTTTGTCTGTTCCATAGTAAAGAAGAGAGGATGGTGTGTGTGTGTTTTCTTTTGTGCAGGGATTTTGTTTTCCTTTAAATGTGATGATATCATGCAGCGAGTTTTCTTTGAGCTGGCAGTGTGATGTACTTCTTGGAAGTTCTGCATAGAACTAGAGAAGGGCATGTTGTAATTTGTGAAGCAAGACATTTATTAATAGCTAGAACTAAAGCTAAAAGCCAGGTTTTGTCTTCGGGTCTAGCATTGCTACTCTTAGGCATCCTGCTTTTGAGTGGCTGTGGAATTGTAGCAGAATAGGTTTGTGCTCCATTTAATGCCTGTGGTGCCATGCTTTGTTTGAAGTCAGAGCAGAAAACTTGCAATGACAAGCTTGGGTTTTATTTGATTGGCCTTGTAAACCTCATACAAGCAAAGACAATAGAATGATCTTTAAATTGACCTTTCTTGAATGTTTGCTTGCAGCACTGGAAACACAACCATAACAGTCTTGTGCTGGTATAGGAGAACCAAAAAATTCAGTGGAGTAGTTCATTGTCCAGTCTGAGTGAAATACTAAATTTAAATGACATTTGAGAGGAGAAAGGAAACTGTCCTTTTAAAATCCTTTAACGTACATTTTTAGGAATACAGGTAAAGCAACCTTCAAATATTTTTCTTGGAGAATGTGGGAGATATGTTTAAAAAATCGGGACAAGAAAGGAGAACCAGTAAAACTATCCCTTTTCCAATTCCTTGTGGTATTAGAAACAGAAATTTTTAAGGTTGTTTTGAGTAAGTAACAGTAAGAAACATATAATGAATTCATACTCTAACCTGTAAATATGGGAGTCTGAAAAAAATTCAGACATGAGTTTCCAACCATTTGAATTTTGTTCTGATGTACAGTGTTGGTTTGTCAGCTGTAGGAATAGTTTTTTCCTTATGGAATATATAGACTTGGTCACAGACTTCCCACCATAATTTAAGAAAACTCTTGATTTCTTCAACTTTGGGGATACTTTACCTTGATTTGTGTATTCTGTAATTTAAACATTGATAGTGTGAAGTTTCTGTCATTGTGTATTCTTTTTGTTCAGGATTTAAGGATTTTACATGGAGTTTGCTTTTTACACATTAGGAGATAAAATTTTGCAGGTTTGAGGTTTTAGGTGTTTAGAGTGTACTTGTTTCAAATGCTGTTATTACTCAAAGTAAATTTCTGGCTAGATTTACTATGAGGAGCTCTGAAAAACTGTAATTGAATTTAGCATAATGTTTTGTGTTATATGGCCAGTTTCAACGTAGTACACACAGGCAGCAACTTCTCGTGCTTCCTTTATGTAAACTTTTTCAAATTTTGGAAAAAAAAAGCCCATCTAGCAGACTTTGTAGGGAGGTACAAAGCTCAGGCAGATTTTAGCAGTGTTACTGACAGTAACAGGTTTGTGAACTGGCTTTGCTGTAACCAGAGTTTGAGAGACCCGCTCTGCTCACGGGAATGGGACACTTGGGTAAAGGCCATTGCCACTGCCTTCCTCAGTCTGGGTGGCTTTTATCTGGGCTATGGCATGGCAGCTTCAAAACTAAGTCAGATACAAGCAGGTGTTTGGTGGTGGCATGGAATTTTGTGCTTCCTGTAGCTGTTAGGCTTGGCCAAAGGGTGGCAGAGCAAAAACTGACCTGGCACGTTGGTGTTCAGTGCTGCTCCTAAAATGCTAGCCAGTGTCCTTCCCAATTAATCAAAGCCAAGAATCAGGGGAGGGGAAGAGTAACCTGGGGAAAGAAGACTTGATAAAGAAGCAGGGAGTAACAGAGGAAAGACAGTCTTTTGAACTGAAAATTGAAGGGGGTTAAAAACCTGGACATTCTGTAAATACTTGTGTAGAATGTGAATGGGTAAATAATCACAGTCCAGAAGAGCTGGGGGTTACTTTTAACCTTTAATGTATAAATATGATTTCTCTTGTGCTTTGTAGTGATGTTTTGAGTTCTTACTGAAGTTTTTCTTGATGTAGGTTACACACTACAAGCAATATCCACCGAACACAAGCAAAGTATATTCCTACTTTGAATGTCGTGAAAAGAAGACTGAAAATTCCAAATTAAAGAAAGTGAAATATGAAGAAACAGTTTTTTATGGCTTGCAGTACATTCTGAATAAATATTTAAAAGGTAACTGTCTCAAATTCCAGTAAAACCTTTCCTCTAATTAAATATCTAACTTTTTCTCAAGCTTGTAGTCTTACAGCTGAAACAATTCCAGGTTATGCTGATATACCACAAGTAGTGACATGCATAATGTCTTATTTATGTGATTGTGAAAAAAGTTGTCCACCCTCATAAATTGGTATTAACTTCTTAATCCAGACACCTCTCTACTAACTTTGTTTATGCTTTTCATTAAAAATGAAAAGGTGTTCGTGTTGCAACTTCAGTGGGCAAAGTTGAAACTAATGGAAAGAGGCCAAAGCTGTGCATAGAGTCAAAAGCTGAGAAGATTTGATGGAAAATACATTTTGCATTTTGAGCATTAACTTGAGTTCTGTATTTGCTGGTTTGTTTACTGTGTAAACCAATAATGATTTTAAATTTCCTTAAATTTTAATTTTCTTTAAATTTTTGATGGCCCTCAGCTTACATCATTGAGTATGGCAGCTACACGTGAAAGTGATCTTTATAGTGATAGTTTTAAAAGTAACATCTGAAAATTCCTTGGTGCTGTTTAAAATCTTTTTTTGCCTTATGTACAAATATCACCTGTTCTGACCTGAGTGCATGTTGCCTTCTGCCAAGCTTTAAAGGAAAACTTCAGTCATACATCTTATGTGTTTTTGTCTTGATCCAAGAGACATCTGTGCCAATTCCACCAAAGATTGAAATTCTGTTATAACCAAAACACTTGGTAATTTTGTGTCTTTAGCAATTTGAGGGTTGTTCTCTAAGGTAGATGACTGGCCCTACAGCAGTAGCATGCTTATTCAAATAATGTGGTTAGTCTGCTTGTTCCTAGCACAAATGGTCAGTCAAAGGTTGGTTGCAAAGTCTCTCCATGGGGATTTTCCCTGGAATGGCATGGCTTAACCCTTGTGCTAGATATGTCCTTGCTGCATGTACCAGCTTGCACAATCAACACATTCCTCTGTGAAAAGCACTGCTGTTAAACCTCTTGACTGGTTTTTGACCGTCGTAAAAGAGTAATAATCTCAAAATTTTCCTGAGTCATCTGCAAACCACAAGTGTATTTTACCCTCATGGTTTCTTGAGCATTCTAATCTGTATAATAAATTAAAGTTTGGTTTAAACATTCTGCATTTGACGCTTTCTTCATATCTTTGTTGAAGGTGTAGTAACTTTGCTGTGCCTGAACCCTTTTGTTATTTATTTTATCAGTTGATGAATATTGCAAGTTTCTAAGCTTTAATCTGTTTCTGAAACTTCAGGTAAAGTGGTGACCAAAGAGAAAATCAAGGAAGCCAAAGAAGTATATAGGGAGCATTTTCAAGATGATGTCTTCAATGAAAAGGGATGGAACTATATTCTAGAGGTAAAAAAAAAAATGCAAAAATAGTTGGAGATCATTGTGGCAGATTTCTGAATCAACTTTAGAATAAATATGACAGTCTCTCCTTTTAATCTTGATAGTAAAGACTAGATAAATTTAGCTTTTCATGTTTAGTGTACAGGGAGTAGCAGCTGTCAAAGAATAATCATATAATTGTAATTCCTTAGAGAAAAGTAATTTTCATCCTTTCAGATGCCAGATGTGGCTTTGCAGGTAATAAGGATTTATGGCTGCCATCAGCCAGCTCCTGTGAGTGACTGGGGGCTTGTTGGCAGGTCTCCATGTGTGATACAGCACTTAGTGGTTGCCTGCATCATTTACATTTCTTTCTCTAATAATCATTACAGTGTTTAATGCAGAAAGCATTGCAACTTCCTGGGTGTATAAATAGTTTGAGAAAATGCATGTTTTGTTCAGTTGTTTTGTAAATTTTTCAGAGACATGAATGTTGAATTTTATTATAAAATACAAGGCTTGAGGACTTCTGATACATTAAAACCTTTCAACTTCAGTCTTTTCACAATTACCCTTTTCCCCTTTTGTTTAAAAAAGTGCTAGACTTCGAGTAATTGCAGACATCTCTTCTCTGTAAAAGCAGCAGGTTCAGACTAATAGCATTCATCAGAGCTGTACTAATCTCTGCAGAGTAATTAAATGCTTAGTTTGATGGTGGGTTTTGGTGAGTGAGTATTTTTGGCATTTGAAAGCCCCTTTTTTAGTCCTCTGCATTTATATTTCCTGGACACCCTAATTGTATGTACTTTTATGGTGGCATCTTTGATAATGATCTGGATGTCATCCTGCCATTGGGATGGACCATAGGTGTGCAAGAGAAGAGTGACTTTCAACTAAGTGTTGCAAATGGCAGCAAGGTAAATAAGCTCACAGCTTTCTAAGAGAGTTCTGGAGAGGTTTGTAGAGGACTTGGAACCAGTTCAAATAACTACAAATGTGAATTCAATCCATATTTGTGTTTAAGCTACATTATAGATTGTGAATTGCTTTCATTTGTGTTAAAGTAAGCTTGATCCCTCTTTGGATAAACAGAATTAATACACTTTTAATTTTGCATGTCTGTCCTCACTGAGTTGTAATGTGACTTAACTCAGTCCATTCAACTTTTGTTTTAGTCAAAATAAGTATTCCTGCATACCTTCTATGTATTTCTATTGCTTTGTCAGGTTTTCTTATTAAAACTTTGTGTGTGTGTATGTTTATGTATATAAAAACCCAAACATGATTTTCACATCTTGATCTTGTATGCTGGTGGCTCTCAAACTGGAAGTGTGTGTACTCTTGGAGTCTTTGTGTGCCCTTTTGTGTGCACAGAGGGTGCTTGTGCTCCCTGAATTCCAGTGTCTGTTCACACACCTGCCCCTGTTTCTGCCTAGCTCAGTTGCCTCAGGTGTGGTGGGTAAGGTGGAGGGTGCAGGGGCTGTGTGGGTGAAGTGCCAGGATGAATTTGAAATGTACACCTATCAGTTTGTACTTGAGAGTAAATGAATGGGTAAATACTGATAGGGTGAAGGGCTGGAAGAAAGAAAAGGATTTCCTGGAGAACAATGGGCTGGTGTAAAGGCTGGAAGTTGGCAGGAATCGATGATGAGTGATGGAGATGGAAGTCCTGGATTGTGCAAGTCAAGTCTATCCAAAATTTTTGCAAAAGACTGTAATACAGAGCCATGGCATGATCAGATCACTTTTTTCCATGGGCAAAATCAACACCTACAGCAACTCTGAAATCTGTTCAGTCTTTTTTTCACTTAACTATACTTTTGCCTTCATTGGCTCATGAGTAAATTATTTTGAGCCTTTTGAAGGCTTTCTTGTCTTTTGTTAATCCATATACCTTCAAATCTGACAACTAGACCCTGTGTGGTATATAAACAGTTTGCTTCAGGTTACTACAGTTTTGCACAAACTTTTAAACTGAAGTAGAAGAGATTTCTGATGTCTGTTGAGTACTGGAGAATATGTTTTGGTGCTACTTATGAATCTGTAATTTTTCTGAATTGATGCAATTTTTGTTGCCTTTAACAGGATATCTCATGGGAAGCTTTCTGTCAAAATATATTACCATCCAAAACATTTTCAGTATTGCTAGTACAGCTTGCGGAGCTCTTTCAGAAAGTTATAATTAGTCTTCTAGAGTTGCTATTTGCAGGTTACTCTTTTTCAAAGAGCATATTTTACACAATGTTTAGTCCTTTGGGGATAAAAGACTGACAAAAGAGTGACATTCCAATATAAAACTCCATGTTTAGTGAGTAATTGAAATGAAAACATTTTCTAAAATAGTTATTAAACAGATCCTGCAGTAATAAATGAACAAAGCATACATCTATACTAAGCAAAACTAGTGGATTTTTTTAAAATCTGGATAATAGCTGAACTTTTTTTAGCTTATTGCATGTGAAAGCATGGAAGAAAATGAGTAGTAAGTATTTCTTGTTCTATGGGTAGAACTTATGTATTTCTATAGAATGCTTAAGCTTTCCTGGCTCAGTTTGCTCAAGGAATACAACTGATAACTGATGTCATTTGTTTTGATAAAGAGACTGGGTTTTAAGGATTTTGATCCTTTTTTGATAAATATGGATTTTTTAATTTATTTGGCCTGGTGGGTTTATTTTTAGAGTTGAAAGAAATTAAGAAGAAGAAAGCTTTTATTTACCCATAGCCTTCTATCCACTGCAGTTAAGTAAAAGAGCTGTAGGTCCTAATCTTTCCTGTTGTCTAACAACATCACTGTTCCTTATGCAGAAATATGATGGCCATCTTCCCATAGAAATAAAGGCTGTTCCTGAGGGCTCTGTAATTCCCAGAGGAAATGTTCTTTTCACAGTAGAAAACACAGATCCAGAGTGCTACTGGCTCACAAATTGGATTGAGGTAAGTTTTAGAAATTTAACACGTTTTTTCTAAGTAAATATTAATGCACTTAAAGGCTGAATCCTGTATTGCTTTACGGGAAATCTCTGGCAACTTTCATTTTCTGCTTTAATTATTTTCTGTAGTCATCTTACACAGACCCTTTTCCCCCACCTGGCAAGGGATCATAATAATTGTACAGGAAATTCACAGCAGTGCTTTTATCCATAAGAAAGGAGGATGGGGGGAACTGTGTGTCCGTATTTTACTAGTGATAACTCCTGAGAAGGTCAATACCTTGCCTACCTTATAAAGGCTAATTACTTAAGCCCTAAAGCAAACTGTTGGAGGCATCAGTACTTTGAAAATAAATAGACCTTTTTGTGCCTGAATAAATGCCAGGTGGGTATTTTCAAGCTCTAAATAAATATGCACCTAGCATTATGATGGATTTTGTTTTAGACTATTCTTGTGCAGTCATGGTACCCAATCACAGTGGCTACAAACTCTAGAGAGCAGAAAAAGATTTTGGCCAAATATTTGCTGGAGACTTCTGGCAGCTTGGAAGGACTGGAATATAAACTGCATGACTTTGGCTACAGAGGTGTTTCTTCACAAGAGGTACAACTGCTTGTCTAACAATTTGAAAAGTCTGATTGTTCCTAACCATGAAGAGTTGTAGATGTGGCTGCTAAGCTCTGTGGCCTTGTTCTGCTCGGAAATTGTGAATGAATTGTGAACTGTGTTTGGACTGAGTGTGGAGGGGGAGGTCTGGCATGGGGGTGGGTACAGTGTCTGGGCTGTGAGCACTGGACTGGGAGAAGTTTTCTCTGTCTTCCCAGTGTAAGTGAATGAAGGGAACATTGGTGAAGTGGGAACTGAGTCAGTCTTCCTGTTACAAAGTAGTGCTAGGTGGTGACTGGAGGCTTCTGTATTTGCCATGGAAACTGACATTCGCATCTTCTTCAGACTGCAGGAATAGGAGCTTCAGCTCACTTGGTGAACTTCAAAGGAACAGACACTGTAGCAGGAATTGCATTAATTAAAAAGTACTATGGTACAAAAGATCCTGTTCCAGGATATTCTGTTCCAGCTGCTGAACACAGGTAAGATACTGGTCTAAACCTTTCTAAGAATAGCTTAACAAAATGTAATTCTTTTCTTACCCCTCTTTGTATCCAGAAATAGACCATACAGTATTAGGCATGACTGATCCAGCTGTTGAAGCTGCAGTTCTGCAGCCTCAACTGCAGATGCCTCTATATGTTCTAGGAGCACATAAGTAGCATGGTTCTTTTTAGCTATATATGTATTTTAAATGTTTTTAACTGTAACCTTCTTATCAGTGTCTTTTTGGAATAAGCTTGAAGGTGTATAGTCTGTAGATACTGAGCATTCACATTATGAACTTCAAATTTTGTTTTAAATATAAAATCATAAATTGACAAACTCTGAGTTGCTGTTCTGGACTCTCACAGTTCATGTTCTCCCTCCAGAAGAAGCAGTTGCTCTCAAGCTTCCCATCAGTATAACTTGTAATGGTAAATCCTTGCTATATCACTAAGAATGGTGAATGAATTTTTAAGTGTAAGGAAACTGATCTCCAACATTTGAGAGACAGAGCTCTTACTTTTTTCCAATCCATGTCCTGTACAATGTTGGGAATGAATGCAAATCATTGAATTTCTGTTGCATGTCTACACACTGAAATGAGAATATAAAACAAGATTGGTTGTGTGTTTCATAGTGAGCACAAAACCCAGTTAAATATTTACTATTGATTTTAAATAGTTGTTATTCACTTAGGATTGCAAGAAAGGCTTACATGAATAGCCCTTGTAGGGTGGTGATCATCTTTAAAGCAGCACTGCCTCATAGAACTTATGTGCCATTGCTGTAGTGCTGCTCTAGAACTCCTGCCTGACCAAGAGACATGACAGTTTTTGTCTGAAATTTCTGATGATCAAAACTACTATAAAATTCTGTGTAATGAAAGCAAGAAGAAACACATGGAGTCAAGATAAAGTGTCTTTTGCCCAGCATATTAAAGTGATGGTATTAGAGCAGAGAGCTTCAACTGCCCTACCTAAATGCATTTGCAGCACCAAATGCAGACTGCAGTCACCCTTTCCAAGTTAGTACACAAAAAGGTCTCATACAAGAGACCCAAATTTTTACAGAATTGTTTTACTGTTCCACAACCTCCAATACAAGGTGGTGTTCTGAGCATGGTGCTTGCCCCTGGTGTGTCAGCAGGGCTCTTCTGAGACTGCCCCAACCTCTGCGAAATAAAGTTTGTTTCTCTCCCTGCTACCATGATCTGGGACTTGTCCACACAGCAGATAATACTGGAATTTTAAGGTGAAAATTCAATGCCCACTGACTCCTATGTTGTGCATGAGAGTATTTTTAGGTCTTTGCACACACACTAAAGTCACTTACGTCAACTGGTCTGAGCAGCTACTGCAGATCAACTGCATTCAGTAACTTACTGCTGTTCTCAGCAGCTCTGCTTTATGTGCTCACTTGTGGCCTTGTGCCAAGGGTAATGCTCTGAAGTTACTCTAGAGGACTGTTTGTATAAGTGAGAATATTTGTTTTATATCACTGTTAAAAAAGAAAATAAATTCTGTTTTCTTTAGATTTTTCTAACACATGGTGACATGCTTCATTCTCAACTTTCCATTTTGTAGCATGAAGTTGTCAGAGCAGATGTTCTGTTCTTGCATCTGTAGTTCCCTGTCCGAATTAAATCTGTTTATTTAATATATAGTGTATTTCTAATCTGTGCAACACAAAGCTGATAAGCACATAGTTTCTGCTGTTGTGTAATCATACTGCTTATCATTGTCTCGAACTGTTGCTGGTAGGAAATAGAGAATGACATGTAAATGCAATTCTAATATGAATTTTTCAATTGCCTTTGCAGTACCATAACAGCCTGGGGGAAAGATCATGAAAAAGATGCTTTTGAACACATAGTAACACAGTTTTCTTCAGTGCCTGTATCTGTGGTTAGTGACAGCTATGACATTTACAATGCCTGTGAGAAAATATGGGGTGATGACCTAAGGCATATAATTGAAGCCCGAAGTCCAGAGGCACCACTTATTATTAGACCAGATTCTGGGAATCCCCTTGACACTGTCCTAAAGGTAATCCTTTCTTGAAGCCATTTGTATACAAGATTGGGAGGGCAATTGTTTGGTTTTTTGTAGTGACTGGCTAGCAAACATAAGCTCTAACTTGGTATGCATTGTATATATTTGATGCTGGCTAATTTGGACCTATGAAAAATGTGAATGTTTATTTCACCTCAGTATATATATGGAAACTATTTTGCAGTCCAAGTAGTTTCATTTCTTTCGTCAATCCCATTCTTAAATATGGTTCTTGAAGCTTTTGCAAGTTGCCAGTTTTTTGCTGATGTAGTGATGTTGGAATGTTTTTATGAAGAGAAACTTTTATCACTTAACAAATGCAATGGGACACCACTTCAGTGCTAGTAAATGCCAGGTCAGTAACAATTCTTACTGTTAAGTTTAGGTATCTTGGCATCCCATGTTAATGTAATTCATGATTTTGTGCTATAAATACATGTGTAGCCATCTTCTCTTTTATAAGATATGCATTTAAGTCAGTGGCACTGACTCCACATTGAAAAATGCTTCTTGCCTCATTGCTCTGTAGAAAGCATAATGATTGTTTCAGTTTCATAATAAAAGCTGTTGATACCTCTGAATCTGAGTAACTGTCAGCACTGTCCAAGAGAGAAGGTAGGGGCAATATTAGTTACATTGGTACTCTATCAAATTAGATTGATACAGATTTAACACTTTTTTTTTGTCCTTTGGGATAAGTGGCATATCACAAGTAGGAACTCTGGTCTTTATCAGAGCTGATAAGCAGATCTCCTAGCTGAAGTGTTTCATTTTGAATATTGGTGGCTTACAAAATTGTAAAAAACTGAAAGCCTCTTCCACCATCTCAAGGGAGGTCAAAAGAAGAGCAGGATCTTCAGCTGACACATTTAATAGCAAAAAGTCACATCGAGCAAAGGGAGAAAGGGTGGAAGTATGGTTCTCATTAGCTCTTGGGTGCAACTTCTTAAAGACCATATTGTCTGGGACTGCTTTAAGGGCTTCCACCACAATGGCTGGCATGCCTTTTTGTGTGTGTGGATAGATTTAGGCATGTTTATGTGGGAATATTTATGGACTTATTTTAATTTTTTTGGAAAAAGCATTTCTCAAATGTGGAAATTGTTTCTTTATTGGAATGGTAGGTTTTTATTTTAATTTTGAACTATCTTCTTTCCCTTCCAATAGGTCTTGGAGATCTTGGGGAAGAGGTTTCCCATTACAGAGAATTCAAAAGGCTATAAGTTGTTGCCACCGTATCTCAGAGTTATTCAAGGGGATGGTGTGGATATCAACACATTGCAAGAGGTAGGAGATCTGTTCATGTGTCAGGGTGACACTGATAAGGTTGATAGTTAATCTGGATTCTGTTACAGCTAGTCAGATGTTGCAGCAGAGACTGCTGACCCCACCCCTTCCCTTCATTCCAGACACTGGCAGTGATATCATAATGCATAAAAAAAATTCATTAATACTCCACAGGAAATTATTAAGATGCATAAAAAATCCTAAAAGGCATTTTCTAATCCCCCTGTTGTAAGCCTTCTCTTTCCAGTGTCTCTCCTTTTGTTTGCTTTCACCATGCTTGTCAAGTCTCATTGAGATCAAAATCTGGCAGTGTTTGGTCATTTCATTGATGTCGAAGGCACACTGCATCCTCACTGTGCTGCAGCAGTAGTAGTAATTAACTGGTTTGGCTCATTAGTTGTGTACCATCTGAAGTGTGCTTGTCCTCACATATTGAAGGTGTAGTTTTGAAGGAGACTTTTTAAAACCTAGAGTAAGGAAAGCAAATTCCTTTATTGAGCAACTAGTGGACTAAGGATTAGTTGAAAAGCCTGAAAATGTGTAAAAGATTAGGCTGTAGTCTGAGTCAAAATTGCAATTTTACCAAGACATAAATGATTCAGTAAATTCTGCACACTTGAAATAAGTCATAAATTCACCACTATTGACTAGAGGTAGATACTAGGTAATGCAATATGGCTATAAAGGTACAGACTGCAGTAACTACAGATGACAAAGGGCATGTGAGAGGAAGAGGATTTGACTTTGTCTGGTTTGTCCTGACTCTTTCATCTTCAGCTGTATTAGAGTTCAGAACCAGAAATAAGTTGAATTAAGATTAATTTTACTTGAATTTATTGACACTTGTCTTAGCTTTCTAGAGCGACACATCTTTAGGTTCTTCTCAACAAAGCTGACTTTTGCTTCTTCTCAAAACTATGAGCAAGGGAGGTATCAGCTTTGGGTTTTAGTTAGTCTGAAGCCATCTGCATGTCTAACGTGGGCACATGATGTGAACCTCAATGACAGAACTCAGATTTGTCACTCAGATCCCTAGAGAGCAGTTAATACTGAGACTGTAATCTGATAGACCAACTGTAGTGCAGTCATGCTCTGCAGTTTTTTCCCCCTTCCAGCAGCCTTTAAAGTAAATTCTATTCTGTTTTTTTGTCCCATGTGGCTCCTTGAGAATGTACAACTATGCTAATATGCTTAACATAACACAGGCATGAGAGGTTAATAGCTGGGAACAGAGTCTAATCATTACATAGCAGGGAAGGACACTGTTAAAGAGAGCAAAACCCACACAGAAGAAAAACATTTCTGGTTGTTCTGAACAATGATCTAACAGGGCTCATGCCTGTGTTAGACAAGTATGTTATGGCTGAGATTTTCATGAGTTGTGAGAGGACAGAAGCTGGGCTATTCTTTCCTGTAAGGAACTCTGGTTGCTTTTTCTAAGTTATTCTGGACAAAATTCAAGGATGTCATATAGCATTGATTCTAATTAAATATTAAAGCAAGTATTTAAAAATCTTTGCACTAGAGTGAAAAATGCTCTGCTCTCCAAGCTCTAAATAGAGCAGTAAAACAATTGCAACAGCTAATGGGAGAGGATGGGAGGCAGAATAAGCAATCCTTTGTTCAGATGATCTGCCTGTTTATATATTTTCCTTATGGAGCTGCAATTGATTGAGATATCTACCTGTAACATGTAATAAAAGAGAGCAGAAGATCCAGTTCCTCAAGGCGTACAGAGCAGGCAGATCACTGCTGCCCAGTGGCATCTTCTCATTTCTTCCTGACTCAAGTCTTGCTGTGCCTCATGTCATTGAACCACTAGTCATTAAAACAGTTTAGACCACACATGTAGCAGCAAACTAACTTAGCCAAAAGGGGACTTTGGGCTAAACCACTTTTGTGGTTTAGTGAATTAAATTGTACCCTAGAAGGGAGCTAATACTCACCAGCACTATGCAGAAGAAAACAGACTTGTTTTGAGCTGGGAGAAATGGGCAGGGAGGAAAGTGACATTTTTCATTTGACAGCAGCAAATTAGGTTGGAGCAAAATGACCATGATTTTGCAGCCTAATTTTAGTTTTATTTAAATATCGTGAATCTCTTAATCCTTTTATGTCAGCAAACCCCAGGTTTCACCATGCTGACTTGTAGAAGATTGGATAATAGCATAACATTAAAAAAATCCCTAAAACAACAACCAAAACCCAAAATAACACACCAAAACTGGGCCAACACAATAATTCATTGTTTTCCAAAAGGTGTTTACATGAATAAATACAAACGTATCACTGTGGCCATCTTTTTTGCCCCTCTTGTAGCCTGTGCAAGATTTTTATTCCAAGTAATCTGTATCAGCTTTCAATTCTAGGCATGAATTATTGTTACAGATCAGATGAAAGGTAATGGGTACAATAGGAAAGTCTAAAATGGGTAATGACCAATAGTCTGATTTAGCTATCCAAAATAGCTGAAACAACAATATAGAAAACAACTCAGAGTATAAACTGGATTTTAAAATTCTTTGTTTTAATAGGGGATGCTGGTAGAACAGGTAAGGAAACTTTTTTGACTTTCTTTGCATTTTCACTTTTAAAAATCATTCCAATCTGCTAACTCCACAATATACTACACTTTCAAAGGATTTTCTTTGAACATTCAATTTCCAGATGTCTTTAAATTTTTATACAAAATAAATCCTCTAATCTGGAGTCACAGTTCATGTATTAATCATGCTCATAATGGTCAGAGGAAGCTGGTGAAAACCTTGACAGCTCAATTGTTCTCCCTGTATAGGTTTGAAAGTATAAAGCAAAAAATTCTTCTGGATTGTTTTCCTTTGGGGGCTGGCTTCAGTTGTTTCAGATCTCTCCCTTTTCTTCTTCCCTATTAGCTCTGCTGTTTGACATCACTCCTCCATACCTAAGGCAGTAATAGTAATGTCTGGGCCTTGGCTGTGGGTCACTGGTGCAGTCAGAGCTGTCTTTCAGCTTGGTCTGGATTTGCCTTCCCCTCCTCACCAGACAAAGATCGGTCTAAGTAAGGATGTCCCTTGAGAGAGTGGAAAGCTAGAAGCCAGTTCTTCACCCAGAGCAAGTGAGTTGTGCCTGTAGCCTGAGATGAACAAACCATCTGTAAATGAGAGCAGGAACACGAGCTGAAAGGGGTTCACCTTTCTTCTCACCCAGGCACAGGGTTGGGCAGCCGTGGCCCAGCTGTGCTGTGCTTGCACCAACATCTGTTAACCTGCAGGTAGCAATGAACACGAAGCCTCAGCATCGCGTGCCGTGGGGTAGGGTGTTGTTTATACCAGGCAGCTGTTACCTTGCAGGTGTGTTCAAGTGAGTTCAGTGTCATTCCTGGCCTTTGCATCTGCACAGTGAGGTGAGCAGAACACAGTGGCTCAGGCTTGGCCAGCAGTTCACAGAGCTCCAGGCTTGCTCAGGGTCTGGACACCACCAGAGGCCATGTGGATTTTACCTGTATTTACTCTTAAAAGACAGCACATATAAGTAGAGTCCATATCCAGACCCAGTTAAATCTCATTTCTTATGGTACTGCTGGGCATTGTTCTCAAGTAGAAGGTGTACAAAATACCATTTCTTACCCTTCCTTTGTCAGCTTTAGTTACTTTTATGTACTTAAAGGAAAATTTAATTAATGTCAATTGTTTATCTTCCCTGAGTACCTCTTTTAATTGCTTCCAGGAGAGTCTAATCACCTAAAAATAAAGATTCCTTTTGCTCTTGGTCACTGAGAGGGTATGATGTCTACTGCTAAAATCCACAGGACTGTCCTGTTTTTAAGGATACAAAGCTTTCAAAGGGTTCTCTTCGGTAGGAGTCATGGTGGTAGAGCTTGAGATTAATTTTGCTTGACTTGCCAAGTGAGGCTGACTGAGTTGGTACCATTGGAATGGAAACTCACTGGTAAGATTTCTCCTGGAGAAATCTGTGACAGGGAATCTGTGTAGTGGGAAGGTGTTGCCAGCATGCCCTGAGAAGGGCATGGACTCTGCTGTCCACGTGTCCTGTTGCCTGGCTCTGTCAGGCATTCAGACTGAGAAGTATCTGTGAAGATAGTCTGCATGTGACTAAGTGCATAAACTAAATACTGGTGTGCTCTTTTGTTTACACTACCAGTTTGTTACAGTCTGAAATTGGAATTGTGTTTTCCATTTTTTTTCTCCCCTCTTGTAGATTCTTATAGCTGCCCCTTAAAAAAGCAGCTTGACATCAGTAGCTCCTGAAACAGTCCTGTTCAGTGTTACTCTGGCATTTCTTCTTGATGCAGGACACTATGATTGCCCAAAATATTACCAGATTTATGACTATGCTGATTTTTGAAATTCTGCATTTTTCCCCATAGATTGTATTTTCCATTCTGCTTCTCGCCTTCCTGTTTTTCTAGATGGATGGTACTTTGCTGTCTCACTCACTCTGGTTTTCTCACCTGCATTTGATAGATGTTAGAAGAGAGTTTGGACTCCTATTCTGGGGCTATAACCATCATTTCAGACTGTCATAAGAGTAACAGGTCAGGGAAACAAATCCTGGCCCTTTATGAGCATGACTAAATGAGCACCCATTACTGCAGGCTAGAGGATGTCACATATGTCAGGGTAGAATCCGAGTGGAGGGAAATGATACAGTAATTTTTGCCCCCACTGTTGGTAGCAGCACAGTTCACATTGATCTGTACCTCCTGGAGAAGGTGGCAATGCAAACTCTGTGAGCAGTTTTGTGTATTTTCATTTCCCATCTTTGTCTAGAGTAAGATCAGCAAGTTCAATGAGATTTCCAATAGAATTACTCTGTTCAAGTCATTGGTCAGAGAGGGTGATAACTTTCTGGAGTTGAGCAGGATGGCTGCATTTTTTCAGGATACAGGCTCTGCTGCCACATCTTTCCATAATTCTGAGAAATTGGAAGGCTCTGAAATACTCCCATGAAGTCTTTTATTTTCTTTAGAGCTCTGTTTCTCTGGGCATTGCCTCACTGTGCCACCCTTGCCAGTTTGGAAGTATATGTGCTGGCCTGGTAATTGTGTTACACAAAAGCTTTCCAGTTCCACGCTGGAGCTGTAAATAAAAGTGCAAACAGTGTCCCAAGTATTGACCAAATTATTACGTGCATCTCCTGGAAACTGAATGTTAGTTGGCTTAATTGTCTGTAAAAGCATCTTGTTAAAGTAGTATAATATTTCTATGGGAAAATGGCATGGCCTAAAAGTATTCTCCATCATAATTTTCTTTTTCTTATTAGATTGTGGAGGGAATGAAGAAGAATAAATGGAGTATTGAGAATATTGCCTTTGGATCTGGTGGAGCTTTGTTGCAGAAACTAACCAGAGACCTCTTAAACTGTTCCTTCAAATGCAGTTACGTGGTGACCAACGGCCTTGGGGTATGTCTCTGTACAACTTGTACCACTCTGCTTTCTGGAGAGGCCTCCCCATTTGAAAACCCCTTTGACATTTCCTCTTACGTTACCGCCATCTGTGTTAGGTCCCACAAAGCCCTTTCCTCCTAAAAAAATCCTCTTCATTTTAGATAAATGTCTTCAAAGATCCTGTAGCCGATCCCAACAAAAGGTCAAAGAAAGGACGGCTGTCGTTGCATAGGACACCTGCTGGAGAGTATGTGACACTGGAGGAAGGCAAGGGAGATCTTGAAGAGTATGGACAGGTATGAATTTTCAAAATCTATTGCATCATTCTTCGTGCAAAAATAGACTGAGAAATAGCAGATTATAACTTAATTTCAGAAGTTATTTCTGATCTCTCATTTTGTTCAACTTCCATCTTATTACTTCAAAAATTACCTCAGTAACAGTAGAACGTTAGAATCACAGTAGAATGTTCAGGCTTTACAATTACAGATCTTTGTCTTTTTTTTGCCTTCAGAAACACGAGAACATTACCACTTTTCCTCAAAACTAAAGTCTCAGTGTTGCAGAATATATACTGGCCAAGTAATTTTGTTTGGCCAATATTGCACAATTTGAGTAGTGACCCCAGGTAGAACAGCTGTAACTTCTTTAGCAAGAGTGTAACTTTAATTACAGCTGTAACTAAAATGTGTTTCTACTTCCCTGCTGAGATTTTTTAAAAATAGTTTCTTCAGGAGTTCGTGCCCTGTACACAGAGTAGTTCCACAGTTTTTAAAGATGCACATATTAACCAGGAATTCAATTTCCCTGTGAATTCTTTACAATTGCAAAATGGAATGCTATTTCCATGAAATAAGCACAAACTGTATGCCAGTCTCAGGCTTTCAATTTGATATGTCTTGTGTTTCAGCGTCCAGCAGTGAATCATTAAACGGCATGTTGAGTCTCTTCCCATATTAAGAGGACTGAAAATAAGTTGTCAAATTGCACTTCTGCTTTTAGAAGTTGAAGGTTTTCTGGTATACAGAAGCTGGTTTTGTGCTACTAGGCAGAGGGTACTTACTAGGCACACTGCTTTACATAACTGTGAGCCTAAAAGTTAGATCTCTGAGCAATTTCAAGATGAAAAAACCTGAGTTACAGACATTGAAGATATTATGCTCTGGACACAAAGACCTTACATAAATTTGAAACTTTTTTCTGTGCACATATTCCTATGCATATGTTCATTATGAACATTCATATGTATGTAGAGAGGGAAGGACCTAATGGTGAGAAATCTCTTCAGCACAAACTGCAAGACTTTGGCTCTGAAATTAGGCAATATGTTGTCCCTTCATTTTTGTCAGGTGAAATTATTCATTAAAATTTTTTGGTCCCAGGAAATTAGAGAGGGTCATTGGTGTGGTTCCAGTTCTGGGACTCCCTGGAAATGACAGAGAAATGTACCCTTCTTTGGGCCCATTTCTCTAAAGCCACAGGTCCTTGCAGTAGGTCACCAAATGCAGGGACTGCTCAGTGTTGCTGCTGTGCTGACTTTTGAAGAAAGATTTTTTTTTTAAATTTTTTTTCCTAGAGGAAAAAAATACTTCATTTAAACCTCTATAATTGAATTGTATTTGGCTGGTTGTGTGTCACCTTTGTTACAAACTGCTCTAGCAAGGTGTATTTAGTGTGTATTTTGCTTTGGCCAGGTGTAGATACCACACTCAGGGGACTGGTCAGCACAAAGCTGCTGTCTGTGCACAGGATGACCCAAACCCTTTCTTCTGTGTAACCACTAGTGAAAGGTGTCAGAAAAAGCTGTAAAGATCTGGTATCTTGGCAGTCTAAAGTTCCAGCCTTTTCAGTTTCCAGCCGTTTCAGTGTGCTTGCTTTGGAGTTTGTGTAAGCTGTGTTTGCCAGATCGCTCTTGCTAAAACAGTGGTGTTTCTTGCAGGATCTGCTTCACACTGTATTTAAGAATGGAAAGGTAACGAAGTCATATTCATTTGATGAAGTAAGACAAAATGCCAGGCTGAAGAACAGTGAATTACAAACGGCATCTCACTAAGCTCCATTCCATGTCTGTGTATGTGTGTGTAACTAGTTCGTACTGCATAGCTACTGGTTTATTGTACAGATTTGTGTGTTTGTGTTTTATGACATTGTAGCCAAATTATTTGTTGGTTTATGGACATACTGCCCTATCTTTTGCCAGTCTTTAGAAGATGAAATCAGGAAATGGTACTTAACTTGTAAAACATATTTAATGCTGAAGTGTGCTTTTTAGGGCCCTTTGCCAGTAGTGATTCAATCTGGTATTGATCTTTTCACAAATGAGACAGAGCTGCGAAACTTTTTTATATATAACAGAATATCACAAAATGGATTTACATAAAATTATCATGATTGCTTTATGTTTATATTTAACTTGTATTTTTGTACAAACAAGATTGTGTAAAATATATTTAAAGTTTCAATAATTAAGTCTTTCCAACTTTTCATAATTTTTATGAGCACAGACTTTCAAGAAAATATTCAGTGGGGGGGAATCCATTGCCTTTTGTCCATTAATCAGCAAATAAAACATGGCCTTAAAAATTTGTTGTGACATTGTTCCATTTGACAACTAAATCAGGACTCGTATCTCCTTAAGATCCCATAGAGTTGCTGACCTCACCATTTCTTGTAGTTGTCTGTATTAGTAAATCTGCATTAAACAAAATTACTGTTCTTTCTAGAAGGTCTAGGTATTACTGGCCTTGCTGGCACAGTAAGGTATGTAAGTGAAATGCCAAATTTGAAAGGATTCTCTACTGCAACTTAACTTGCCAAGTCTATCCCACTTGGTATATGCACCTCAATATTTTAAGAGTAAAGTTTTTAAGAGATCTCCTCTTCCACTATAGAATATATGTGTAAAATACGGAAGCGGTGTATTTTAAAGTAATTACACTTCTGGGTTTATTTTTCATATACTGTAAGTGACACGAATTTAAAGCAAAATACTGGACTGGGTAGTGCACTTTTTTACTTTTTTGTATTTTTTTCATTGATTTGCCTTTTGTCAGACTGGATGTTAAATTGTAAAAATGTTTAACTATTTTTGTTAACAACTTTAATAAAACTATGCTAGCCAAACTCCTACATGAATGGCAGACCTGTTTCCCCTTCTCAGCCCATCCTTTTGGGTTGAGGAGGGGCTTTTATTTTGCAGAGGGTAACTGTAAAACAATGTGTTTGAGAGATACTTTTGAACTGTCTGCACTTGATTGTATTTGCTCTCTGCATATGCTTGCTATAAGTATCTGCTGGAAAATGAAACTGTTGAGGATTTTATTTGAGAAGCTATGTAGTAACCTCTGAAATATTTGATAGTACTGTAGGATGGCTCTCAGTAGAAAAGTACCTCCCTTACTTAAAGACAAAAAACAGCAAGAGCAAACAGTTCCTGTTCTGCTGGTGATCAGCCAATTGCTTAATATAGTGATGTTATTAATGCTTCTAATTAGTAGATGATGTTACTGGAAAATGTTAAAGCCTAAGATAATTTAAGCCTACAAAATTTTATAAAACATGCTTTTAAAGGAAGATTGAAAAGCCATACTTCATTGTTCTTACTCTCTCACCAAAAAGGGCCACATCAAGGCATTCATAATATTTCCAGGGTTTGTGGTTAAGATGTTTATGCCCAGTCTCAATAGTTCTTGTTAATAAAAACCTGTTTTTTCACTTGTAGTGTATGTAATTATACATTTAAGTGATGTATTGTTTCAAGAATAGTGTTTTAGTAAAACTCTAAATGCTGACCTTTGACACTGAGGAACTGCCTTCCCTTAGCTATTAATTATATTGTTTGGTTTTGGCCCGGAAAGATTTTCAATCTGGACTTAGGATCAGTAGCAGGTAAATAGTACAGAGCCTATTTCACTCCTCCACATGTGTACTAGGGAATTTTATGATGTATGGTTTAAAAAACAATAAAGTAAATGCTGCTTTCATTCTGTACCAATAAAAATTTTGATAACTATTGACTACCCATAACTGATATTTTTGTACTTGAGAACTAAGGATATACTGTGGAAGCACTGTTTTCATGTGTACCATGAAATACATTATAATTGTTCAGTATTGTCTAAAACTTTTCAGCTTATTAGTTGGAAACACAAAGCAAATTCTCTACTTGTGCATGTCACTTTCAGAAAGTTGTAACGTCACTCATTTTGTTAAATGTTAATAACTTTAAAAGGGGGGGAAAAAAAGAAAAACACCTGGTGCTATTCTGACCTGAACACTTGTCTCTCTGTGTTTGGCAGTTTGACATTCTGGGCATCAAGGGGTTGACAGAAATTACTGCAGTGCTTGAACCGTACAATATCCTAATTCTTCCACATGAAAGCAAACAGCATGTTTGTTTGCTTTAAATTACTAGATTTGTAGTCATTGATATATTTTAATTATCCCCATTTCATAATATAATACAGTATTTGTATTTAAAAATAGGAATTGGGAATTTTGTGTTTAATACTCTGATTTGTAACCATATTTAGAGTAAGAAATGGATTTTGTAAGACTATTTTTTTTCTTCAGCTGCATGGTTATTAAAAAAAAAAAAGACACTTTTTTGGTACTTTGAAAGATCTGAGGAGAGGACAGAAGAGTACTTAACTGTTTGATTTGCCAAAATCAAAACAAAGCTTAAACAGTTCTTTTCTTATAGGTTTTTACATTCCTTCTTGTTTAGTGAAGAATAAGTATTCCTCACTTAAATCCTCTGTTGAAGTAATTTTAATGTACTTGGCATCAAATACCAGTATGTAATACACATGGAAATAAAGTTTAGTTCTGGCAGTGAAAATCATAGCCATCTGACTGTGTCTGAAAGTTCTGATGTTGGGCATCAGATGTCATCCTGTGCTCCTTGTTGCCAAGCACGGGCCAGAGCAGGGCTGTGCTGGCATTGTGTTCCTTCAGGGAGAGCTGCTCAGCTGCCTTGCAGACAGCTGGGCTTAAATTTACAACCAGCTCAGCTCTAGAGAAGAGAAAGCAAACTGAGCTCTTATTTTCTTGTTTGGGGTGTGTGTGTGTGTGTTTGTGGTTTGGGGATTTGGTTTGAGTTTGGGGGTTTTTTTTCCTCCCTTTTTTTTTGTGTGTGTGTGAGTGCATCTATGCTTCATCATTTTGTCTGTGTTGAAAAGTAAAGCACTTGGTTTTGAGTTTGATATAAGAATTTATCCTTTATATTTGACATAATCCTTTCTCAAATAAAGTTTCATTATTTCAACTTTAAAGTAACTAGAATGCTTGTCTAAAGGCAAATTAACCATCAGTGTTGCATCCTTCAGTTTGCTGCAGCACTGTGAAAAACAGCATCAGCTGTGTAGCAGAGAGTCCTTTGGAGGACAGGATTTTTGGAACTAGAAGTTACACTTCAACTCCTGCATGACTGTAAGTTGCAGCAGTAGGGTGCCAGCAGGAATGTGTCAGTCAGGGTGGGTAAGGCACCTCCTGTGATGCTGTCAGTTTGTTGCTGGTCCCTTCAGCCCTTGCTGTAGGAAGGGGCTCTTACAGCCCACAATAATGCTGGAATTGAAAGGTTCTGTTCCATGATTTGCAGCCAGCACACACAGCCCAAGCGCCAGGCGGGCTCCTCTGCCTCCTTTCCGTGGGGTTAAAACCCAGGAGCTCCGGCACTGCTGCTCTCCTCGCTCCTGTCAGCCTTCCTGCAAGGCAAGTCACTCACCAGCCCCGAGAGGGTGGTGCTGCCTCCCAGGTCACCTGCGGGAAGCAGCAGGGGAATTCCAGGCCTTGGCTGTGCAGAAGGCACGGGACTCACAGGAAGAGCTTTATTTATGTCCTCCAATCCTACTGTAACAATTAAAATTTCATAGCATGCTGACAAAATAGAGCTTGTTGCCTGCTGCTTTCCCTGACTCTGGATTAGTGGGGAAGGTAAGACATGGCTTGGAAGAGAAATCATGGATGATTGAAATCAGGCCTAGATATTACCAGCTCCTGCTCACAGTGCTGATGTTTGTGAAGCTATTGCAGCTCAGCATAGGTAAATTAGACTGCAGGGAAATCCAATATTCTGTGGTGGGAACAGATACTCTCCATACTGGGAACAGTGTCAGGATGAGGACAAACCCCACACAAACCCTTCTGTACTTTTCTTTACTTTGACAATACAGCTGTGACTGTATATATATGTGTGTGTGTTTTATATATATATATATTATATATACATATGTATTATATATTTGTATATTTTATATATATATAAAACATGTATGTATAAAATATATATATAGCTCTGCTGAGCTGCTTGAGGCAGGGACTGTGAGGGTGCATTTGTGTGATGGTAATTGCATTTCTGCCTGGAAATGTTTGGGTTTCCCTGAGTCCCATCAGGGTCTTGTAGGTGCACATCTCCATCAAATTTGTAAACATCTGAGTGAGAGATCATACTCTTAAACCTGATTAATAGGGTTGAAACCTGATGAATTCATCACATAAGATGAATTCTTAGGTGGAGAAGCACATGCCTTCTAAAGTACCAGGTGATAAAGAAATAATGAGATTAAAGATGCTTTGTAAAGTCACGCTTACTAAAATCACAGTTGCCAGCTGTGGATGTTACGTTCTTGGGAGGGTTTTTCCTGTTTCACTTGCAGCACAGCTGATCTTGGTAATGATTTTAAAACACCCTTCAAAGAAAGACATTTGGTTTTAATTACTCCAAAGAGCTGAAAAGCACTTAGCAATAGAGTATTTCCAAAAAGTATTTTCCTGTGGCACCATATTTTGTTGAAAGGTACCCTGATGTCTGGTGTAATGCAATCCAGAGCAATCCAGAAGATACATGAGTGAAGTCAGCAGGATTCTTCTCAAGTAACATATTTTGTTCCATATAATTTCCTTACTAATCTTTGCTTGAGTATTACTAATTGCTTTTTGAACAGAATTTCTAGAATTTTCAAGTTGTGGTGAGGTTTCCTGGTAGGCTTCTCTCCTGCTTGTGGCTGGAGCAGAGGTCTTTTAAGGACAGATAAGGAGCCATCAAGCCTCTAGCAAGGTTTTTACTTCCCTCTTACACGACTCTTCTCACTTCAAGGGCAAAATTATTGTTTACCATTGACAAAAAAAAAAATCAGTGACTTTGGGTTGTATAACTCCTTTTTTTCCCCAGCAGTTTAATTTATATAGAAATCAATCCAAGATATTTCACAGGATCACTAGATAAATTTACAGGAGCATACTCTTAATTTTTAGTATATGTATTTATGCTTCATTGATAACTTGTTAGGTCTGAGGATCTGATTCTTGGTAGTTGATCCAATGCTCATGTCAAGTAAACATACTGCATATAGCCAGGTAATTATAAATTGCTGAAAATGGCTTCAGAATCTTCATATAATTACAGTACATAATAAATTAAAGTGGGTAGATGAAGGATGTATGGAAGGTTCTGAGGGGTGGACATTTTTACTTCTTTGTCATTAATTTTGGTTATTAATGTAGCTGTTTAAAGCTTCCACATCATCTCTTCTAGGAAACTTGTTTTATAGTGTCTGAGTACGTATATAATCAAAATATTAATATAAGTAATACACATGTCAATCAAACTGCATGGACTCTGAACCTTATCTCTTGTAAGGTAAAGGGAAGAACTTCAGCCTCAAGCTTAATTCCCTTTCCTGCAAACAGGAGAAGAAATGAACTGTTTTCTTCAGCCTTTGGGACATGCTTTCCTCAGCTTCCTGGTGAAGAACAAGGCTGGTGTGCTCTTCCCTTTCAAGGAAGTTTTCCCTATTCCAAAAGATGCCACCCTATTTTAAGCATAAGGAATTGCAGCTCGTTGTTGGATGTGTCAGAAGGATGACATACCCCAGCAATTTAAGAGGATAATCTCTGGGTGAAATGGCTTTGGTAGAGGTATGTCTGTAAGTCACAGAAAGGTCAGTCAGAGCATGACAACTAATCTCCCTCTGGTGGGGCTGCCTCCTTGCCATTTCTGTCTCAGCTGAGCAGGTTCAAGTCTATCCTGTAATCTGCTGTGAAAACACTGAGTCTGTTCAACCAAAACAAAGTTTTGCCAGGCCTCTGTGATTACAAAGCAGTGGTCTGTTAATGTGCCCCAGTCTAACCTTAATCCATTTTTCAAGCCTTGTATCTACTTAGAGCAAATGCCAGTGACAAACTCCATAAAGCTCCTGTTCTTCCCCCACACTGTGGCTTTTGTAGTCTCACCTCCAGCACTGCTGCTTGAAGATCATTATTTGTTGTTATTGCTACTGTAAGTCTCCAGAAGAGGAAAAGAATTATTTCACCTCTGCACAAGGTTTTGCAGTTGTTGCACCTTCAAATAAAAGCAAATAGATTCATGCATTAAGATCAGATAAAGGTGACCCTTTGTTACCTTTTGTGTCCAAGTTGTGACCATGAAAATGTTAACAGACATGAATCTGGCAAAAATAAAGTTATGTTCTCTTGAAAACTGGTTTTCGTTTAAAAGCCCTGTGTAGCTATGATATTATAAAAAATCCTTTGCTGGGATTTTTCCTCTCCTGAGAAGCTGAGGAGCCTCAGGAGAGAAATGTAAACAATTACTATCTGCTGCTGTGGAATGCAACAGGTGCATCTTCCATTGGTCCATGTGGATTGTTTTCCATTGATGACCAATCACAGCCACCTGTGCCAAGGCTGTGAGCAGTCACAAGATTTTGTTATTTCTATTCTGTTCTATTCTTGTTGTAGCCTTCTGATCTCTCTGTTCTTTAGTATAGTCTTAATGTAGCATTTTACTATAATATTTAACATAATAAATCAGCCTTCTGAAATGGAGTCAAGCCTCGTGTCTCAACACACGGAGAGTTCGCCGCAACAGCCCTGTACTGAAACATGCATTTAGAACTTTAATAGTAATTAGCAGTGGTGAATACTCAAGCACCTTAGCTTGGTGTCTGCAGGTGCTTCTTGACAGTGCAGTCTCACCCATGTCCCACGTGGGTTATCCACAGGTAATCCCATCAGACAGGGGCTGCGCTGGCACATGGAGTAGCCAGATAAAGTTCTTGAGTTCATGGAGACAACAATCCTGGGTCTTGTGTCTCTGGGAAAGTCCAACACTAGGTGAAAAACCTGTCCCACTGCCATCCCGAACACCAAAGGTGGGTTTGCTGAGCCTAGTTCAGCTCCAGCTCTGGTTGTAGCTGTGCAGACTATTCCCATGGCTGTTTTGTTGGAAGACAGCACTCATGGTTAATCCCTGGTCTGTCTTTCACAGCCCATTGTGGATTAGGCAAGACCTGGGAAGAGTTTCAGTTCTTTCTTCTCTGTTACAACAGAGTCCTGCCCAAAGGCATCTTGAGCCAAGAACCCATCTGGTTATTGAATATGTGGTGTGCTGTAACCCAGCACGAGAGCAGGGAGTGACTTTGGGGGCTGTGGTAGGACTGTAAATAATAATTCCTTCCCAAATCAATTGATGAGACACAAGTGCTGTCACAGGGATGGTTGCTATAGCATCACAGCAAAGACAGGGCAATCGAGGCAAGTCAGATAAGGCCTCTGGTTCTTTCCCAAATGACTTTCTCTATCGACTACTCTCTTAAAACACATGGAATTTGGGAAGTACCACTGCCATCAATCACCCATTTGTTATTTTCCTACAATGGCATAAATCTCTGTGTCACATTCTCTGTCCTTGCGTGGCATTCGAATTGCCAGGGTTTGGTTTGGTTTGGTTTTAGTGCTTCTGCACTTTGTACTGACATTTCTATTGAGCTATTTTTTATAACACCAGGATTTTCTGTTTAAGAGGTAGTAGATGAATCATAACATGTCACTTTATGTGAGGTCAGGATTATTTTCTCCTGTGCACATTGGTTTATGCCAAACTTCATCTCCTATTATAATTTACATTCACAGTGTTTCATAAAGTCCTTTTGCAATTCTTCACAATCAGCTCCCACCTTTATTACTGTGCATGACTCAGCACCTCCAGCAAGCTGTCACCTCCTTACCCCCCCTTCCCTACATTGCTTAACATGTTGAGCAGCAGGAGCTCCAGCACAGATTGCCAAGTGGAGTTTCACTCTCTGAGAAAGCTGAGTAACTTCCTATTATTTTCTTTGATCAATGTTGTGTACATGTAAGGACCTCTCCTCGTGTCTCAAAACTTCTTAGCTTCCTTTAAAACTTTATTATAAATCTTGTTTAATGCCTTTTTTTAATTAAAGTAGATTATATCCACCTATTGACTCCTTCAAAGGACTTCAAAGAAGGTAACTTTCTCTTGCATTTATCAACCAGAATCTCCCTCAGGAGCTTAAATTCCTTCTTTCTACTGTAATTTCTCCCTTAGTCTTACTGTGCCTTTCTCCACAAGATCAGAAGTCCTTTGAAAAATTGGAAAATCCAACTCCAGAGAATTCAGGGAATTTTATGAAGTGGATTCTTGTTCTCATGCTGTCTTTGTCCTTTTGCAGTACAGGGCTTGATGGTGAATGGCACAAGATTCTGCAGTGGGGTACCTTGGGATAAGAAAAGCAGTGAGCCATTGGGACAAATCTGCTCTTCAGGATTGAATTAAAGAGGGACAATTATCAAGGAACAGACCAACTTATGGGAGGCTTCACCTGGTGATGCCTCTCAGGGACTTGCATGAACAGGAAAGCTGGAGGTAATTACAGAGACAGCCCCACCGAGCACTGTGGGCTAGAGGCAAAGATAACCTGGTTTGCACAGTGCTCATCCTTGGACTCTAAAAAAATTCTGTTCAGCAAGGGACTCAGAATTAAACCAGATTCCAGAATACTTCTGAGTGAAGAGCCATTTGTTTTAAAACCACAGGCATCATCTTCATGTTCCAAAAAGACAGATGTATAAACCTGGTCCCCTCTATACTTGAAAAAAGGATGTATTGGAACAAGGAGTTCCAATGTGGGCGCCTCTGTCATGTTTGTTGAGCATCAAGTGAGCACTGGCAGTTGGTGTTTTATATAATACTCATTGTATAGGGGTCACATACACATCTGTACATATGTACAGTTTCTACACACAAAGATGCAAATCTATCTATATATTAATAAACAGATGTTTACAGATATGTATATATTCTAACTATAGAACGAAATATCCATAAATACTAAGGACATTCTATTAGTGATTGTTCATGGGCTGTGATCTTTCATAAACTCTGTGTACCTGGACCATACTTGCTCTGTTTCTTTCTGATAACTTCATTTCCTACACCAAAGGGTTGTGTAAGCAGCCTTTTTAGCCACCAGCTGACTGGCAGTTTAAGCTGAAATGATAATATGTGGTTACTCCCAGCTCTGGTTCTGAATTGTTTCTTGCCAAGACACTGCATGTCTGTCTCTGGTGTTATGTAAGTTGGTATTTGGCTACCTGCCAGTGGATGTCATGGGACTGTGATCAGGCAAGTCAGGTTTGCATAACAATAACCTTTGTCCCTCGTTATTACCCCTGATTTATCAATGAAAGGTTTATGTCATTGTCTAGGTCACCAATGAGCAAACAAATTGTGGTGAAGAGATCCCAGTCCTGTGGCATCGCTGCTAAATGTGGTCTTGCTCATTGGTGACCTGCAATGCTCAATATTTTGAGATCAATGAAAGAACCAGTTTTTAATCCACACAGTTAATTACCTGGTAGTTATATATTATTTGAGTTTGCAAAACGAAATGCAGTGTTGTACTAATGCCTTGGAGGAATCAACATTGCATGATGATGGTTTTCTTTATTCAACAGACCTGGAAAAATAAAATAACAAAATTAAAAACAACATGCCAATTTCATTCCCTTTTTACTACCAGCTAATGGAATGCTCTGAATTGCAATGTTAAGGACAATCTTCTTTCTCCGCTTTGGATCTCCTTCTCCTTTTAGCTTTGAGCAGGACCTGCTGCTGGCCAAATCTTAATTTCTCCTGCAATACCTAATGATGAAAAATAATGTCTTTAGGTAACGAATGTGTTGGGAATATTTGGCTGCAGAAAACACAGCCCCAGAGGAGAAGTGGGGTCTGTGCATTAGCTAGGTAAAGCCACAGGAGAAGCAGGGTGGCCATCACCTGGGGACAGCCCAGGCCTCTTCTGTCAGCCTGACACTGCTCCAGCCAGGGCCTGACACCCCATGGAGGCTCAACAAACCCTCTGGGAGGGGAGCCTGTGCAGGTTTAGAGCAGCTCAAATGCAAATGTGTGCTGTTTTTAGGGATTGCCTGTAGTGCATCAGAACAATAACACACCTCCCAGGGCCTGCCCTGGTTACCTCCCTGGTTCCTCCAGTCCTGCTTACTTGCTCAGGGTCAGGAATGTTCATTTTCTGCAGAAATGCTCAGACACCCACTGCAGCCTCCACGAGCAGTGTCCTGGGGCCTGTGAGATCCCCATGGGGTAACAGAGAGCTCTGCCTGGGTGGTGTCCACCTGTGCAGGACAGACACAAAGCAAAGCAAGGTTGTGCAGACCAAAGGAGTCTACAGGGAGCCAGCTCTGAGAATGCCAGATCCCTCATCTGGCATCTAAGGAAAGCCAGGGGGATGAATGCTGCTTTGTGTATCCTGTTAAGCTTTCCTGTGTAGCTCTCACTGGTGACCTATCAGCTCCTAAAATCTTGGCTATAACTTACTGAAATACACTTTGCCTTTACTATCACACCTGGCCAAGTGGAGGTGGAAGGAAGGAAATGACCTGGAGCTGGCTGAGCACGCTTTGAGCATGCTGCTCCCCTGGAGATGCCAGGCTGCAGTCAGCAGCAGGGCCAGGCTGTCCTGGGCCCTGCAGCAAGCCCTTTCCATCAGCAGCTGCCACCCAGATGCTGCTCTCAGAAGGGTCTCTGAACCTGCAGCCAAGCAGCCCTGGGGTGATTCCACTCGCAGATCAGCAAAGCCCAAAAGGTTGGCTCAGACTCCAAAAGGACAGCACAGCCCTGGGTGATGGGCAGGTGTGGCAGAGCCCATGGGAGATACTCTGTACTCCTGCCTCATTCATTGGCACTTCCTTCCAGGTAAGATCCTCTCCAGTGGGCTCAGTGTCACCTTGGTGCTGGTCAGAAATGGGCAGCAGCAACACCTGGAAGAAAATGTAATTTCAGAACTGGAAGAATCCGGGATTCCCTGATGTCTTTCTGTGCTGTGTGAATAACACGCCACACAACCAGAGTCTTTGTAAGTAGACTCTGTATTTTTAGCAACTGATCTATGAGATCATTTTGCTATTTTCAGTTGTTTGTGACTTGGGACTTTTCTGCTAGGAACATTGTGAGTGGGAGGAGCACATACCCTCAGCTTCCAGTGAGGGCCTGAGCAGACCCTGTAAATAATACTCATCTTCTGAACAGCTTACCTCCCTGGAGCACCATCAGTCCAGGGCATCTGCTGCCGTTTGAGAAATGCCCTCTAGTGTTCTACCAAGATGCATGAGAATGAGCACATGCCCAGGAAAACTCCAGACAGTCTTCAGTGAGCTGACCAACAGATTCCATATAAGCAGGGAGCCTGCCTGTGAGCCTGGACAGCCTCTCCCATGCCCCATTTGCCAGCAAACAGCCTCTTGCTTAAAGCCAGAAATACAGTTCCTGCATGTGCCTCTTGGTGCCTCGGTGGATTCAGTGCAAGGGGTCTCACAGCACATTTCCATACCCTGCAGGTCCTGCACCATTCCCAGTGTCCACACAGTGGCTACAGGCACGTGTGTCTGCCAGCTGGGCACCATTAGCAGGCCTGGCCTTCCAAAGGGGCAGCTTGATAATTTCCCTCTTGCCTGCCCCTCTCCTGCCTGCCCTGGGGCATTGCAGTGTGCCTTTACAGCATCTCTTATCTCAAAGCTCAGAGACTCTGACCCTGAGTGCTGCTGCTCATTCATCGAATAAGGATGCAATAATTAATTTACTGAGGGATAAACCACAGATTTAATTGTACATCAAGCCTGCAGGATTCCCTCAACACCGCCCACGCTGTGCTAAAACTGTTGATTCCTGCACTGATGGCAGAATTTTAACATGTATTAAACAGAGACATCCTTTTTCCTCCAGAGCCAGGCTCAGAAGAGGTGATTGACCTGGGCTGCCTGTGCATGGCACAGCCCTGGCAGTGCAGGGCTTGGAATGTGGGGCTGCCAGCCTCAGCTCCACACCCTCCTGCCTGGCACCTTAGACACAGCCTTAGCCCCTTGCTCCACCCAACAAACTTGTTTCCCGTTGTAGGTGTGATTTCCTGGGAGCAGCCTCAGTTCTCCATTACCTCCTTTTTCTCCCCTGTTGTCAAGGTATGGATGTGCACCCACCTCTCTCATGGGATAAATAATCTCCCACTGCAAGGGGCCTTATAAAAAGCCAAGTTATATTCTCCTTCCCCAAAACCTGCTCCACGCCAACCACCCTCCCCCAGTCCCTGCAGCAGCGGCAGCACCACCATCCCCTCTGCCCAGTGTCCCCCCAGCCAGGCTTCGGGGGACACTCACAGTGTCTGTCTGTCCTCACAGGGGCTGTCTCACAGCAGGACATGTGGACTTGGCTCACACCCCAGTCCTGATGACCTTCAGACCTTGGCAGAGCAGCCGGGTTTCCAGCCAGGATGAAATTCTGGCTCTGGAAACCCAAGGGCAAACCTGGGGCCAGAAAAGCTACATTTCATGGGAGCAGACCCCCAGGCTGCAGCTCATTTTTGCATGTTGAGAGCTTTGGCAGGACTTGCACGAGTGATGTCTGAACAATGAGCCAAAAACCCCACACGGAGCCACAGGGCACTGGGGGTGTCCCAAGCAGTCTGATTGCCACCTCTGGCTTCTGCGAGCCAGTGAGAAACTCTCTGAGCCTTGGCAGCTTGGTGCTTCCGCAGCTTCACGTTCACCAGCTCAGCCACAGGGGTTTTAAGCTACTTTACTACATTTTTATAGAGATTATAAGAATACAAAATGGCAGATTTAGTACCAAAAGGAGACTGTTTCTCTAATTTTATTTCCTTTTGGTTTAGAAGAGGAGAGTGAAAGAAAATATGAACTTGCTTTCTCCAAGAAAACAAACTGACCTTTGAGTGTAACAAAAGCCTTTACACAAGAATTTGGCTGAAGAGGACTGGAATTTCTTCTGTGAAATATATTTTTCCTTAAAAAATGCCAGTTTGCTAAAACCAGAACAGTTTGTAGGAAGGCTTGGTTTAAGTGAATCTGCCTATTTGATAGCTATTTAGAAAATTTTTGAACTGCTGAAAGGTTGAATTTGTCAGTGTGAGTCTTCAAATATGAAGTTAATCTACAGGTAGAATTTTAAAAAGTCTAACTTAAAAAGTAGAAAAAAATAAATACAATTTAAATTAAAATGAAGCATTTTTGCATTATTTTAATCCAAAATGTTTAAACTGACCTATTCCAAAACACAACAGCTGTTGTGATCATCACAACAGCTTTGAAATGTGCCTTTTTGGGGAGTGGAAAGTTCACTCCCTCCCAGGTAATGCTGCTCTGGAAAGCTTCAGGCAAGTGTAGACCAGGCTGTGGGTTGGAGTTTCATGCCTGTGCTCTAGAGAAAAGTGGGAACCTTGTTCAATGAAGGTCAATCACCTTGTTCAAGGTGATTCAAGGGTCATAAAACATTCATTGCCATACAAAATATAAATGCCTGGAGCTTTTGGAGTAAATCAAATACAAGATCAAAGATCATCAGTCAGGTATGCCTTTAATAGGTATTTAATTAATCAATCATTGGATCACGCAATTCCTAGTTCCCTTCTAGTAGACATTTTACCTGTTAATTAGTTTATCTGTGCACTGAGCTCACATCACAGCCCACTGTCCTCCTCCTATTTCTCTCCATCTTTCTGAGCTCCTCTGTTGTTAGATGGAACTAGTTTCTTTTGAGGACCATCTTTACTTTAACCATTTATTTAGTATATTTATTTTGATGATCAAGCTAGCATTAAAAATACTGCTTTTAATCCAGCTGAGCTGCTTTAGATTTCAGACACAAGAAAGCAGTGCTGGGCTTACTGAGGGTGCTCAGCTGCAGCCCAGTGTCAGAATGCATCACACCCAGCTTCGCACCTTGCCTCTTTTCTCTCAACAGAACTACAAGGTCTTGCACAGGAAAATGATTCATAACCTCTACTAATCATGAAAGAAATTAAATAGAAACCCACATAGGAGCACTCTAGTTAGGATCCAGAACTGCATTTTGCCAAAAGAGAGAGCTGATATCTCCTGGAGTGAAAGACTCTGTTTGTCCTCCTCAAGGACAAGAAAATGCGAGGATGTCCCCAGCACTGTGGACAGATGGACACGTATATCCGTCCTGCACCTCTTCAAAGAGGCAAAGCCTTCATGCCCAGTGGTGGGTTCCTTCTCAGGCTTCCCTGGAGGCTGGGATCTGCTGGAGCAACCCCATGGACAGGAGAGCACATTTGTGTGTTTTGACATGAGGGTGACACCAGGCTGCCCTCACGGCTGTCTCAGCAGTGTGTTGGAGCGAGGCTGCTGGTCAAACTTGTGTGATGGGATTGTGAGCTTTGGGAGAAGCCAATACCAATGAATCTCAGCATCTTCAGCACCAGCCTCTGTCACAGGAAGAGCCATCTGATTCTGTGAGCACTTTCCCCACATCCCATTATGGTCCAAGCAAATTTCTTAGCTGCCTCCTCACTCCTGCGCTGGGGCACTTTTTGTTGGGAGGGCTGGGGATAGTGTCTCTGTCCCTCTGTGTTCCCAGGCTGAGTAGCTGCTCCCCAGCTGGCCTGGACACTGCCACCCCCATCCTCACCATGGGGCTCCCTGAAGAGAACGTGGCAGCACCAATGACTGCACAGCAAGTGCCCGGGACAGTCCATGTGTCACACGCATCACCATGTCATTTGTCACCCTTGCTGCAGAGTGACTGCTGATCTCTCACTGATTGTAATTCTTTTTAATGAGAGTAGATGGACTTTAAATCCCCAAAGGAGTGATTTCAGGCAGGGGAAAGTCGATGTACGGCTCAGTCTTGCTGAGCAACTTGGCGTGCTAAGGCTAAGATGAATTAGCTGGTGGTGGGTGAGGAATGAGGGGATGTGCCTCTGCTCCAGGTGGCACAGGTGCCCAGGCAGCCCCTGGCTGCTGCGACCTCCCCTGGCTCTGTGGGGATACAAACAAATTTTCCATTACTCTTTAGTGTAATTGCTTTAGTGGCAGGATGCACATCTGTGCTGGGCACAGTCACAGGGAGGGATTTCATGCAGCTCCCAGTGCTGGCAGGGAACTGCCAGGGCAAGAAAGAATGGAAAACCAGCCAGCACAGCTTGGCCACTGACCATCAATCTGGTGAGGCCACTGGGGCATGCATGGGCTTAATCAATGGGTCAGGCATGGCACAGGGAGGGCTTCAAGGAAAGGAGAGGGAGATATCATGTAGACAAAGAGGAACAAATATGATTTTTTTTTCGAAGGAAAAACTACCTTTAAAACAAAAACAGAAAACTCTGGAGGAGTTGGGGCACTGCTGCTCTGCCATCCTTTGCTTCTGCGAGCAAGGCAGGGATCTGAAAAGCAGCTGCCAAACAAACCCAGGGAGTGTGAGTCCAAGGCATGTGGCAGCCACAGCTGGCACCATCTCAGCCCCCAGGCTTTGTTCTCCTGGGACTGAAAACCCATGGGGTGGCTGTCCCTGGCTCTGCTCTCATATAACTCACCACAAATCAGACACAGAGTGACATTAGTGCCATCTGTACCTCATTCTCAGACTCTCATATGCCATCTCACAAGGATTCCCTAACTTCTTGGTTGCTGCAAGTCTCCTTTTCCACACATTTTAAAGGAAATTAATTAACCTGAGCCTGTTAATGTGTAAATCAAGTTGAAATATTTGCTGGTAAAACAGAGAGCTCAGGTTGACAGTGACAGCTGCAAATGGAGCTAGAGCAAAATGTAGCATCTGGAAACAGAACATCTGGGTATGCACACGAGGCTGGGTTGGTTTGGTGGGAAGCACTGATTTTCCCCTACAGTCAATTGCTGCCACACAACTTCCCAAATACTCCCTGTTCCCACTTTGTTCCAAAGCTAAGAACCACCTGCAGCACTGGAGAAATGATAGATGAAACCATAGCTCTTTCTGTCTTTTCTGTTCCTGGCAACACGGGAAGAGCAAATTGTGAGGGGAAAAAAAAGAAACAAATACATATCTGCCAAGATGAGGTTTGCTCTTTTGGCCAGTGGGCTGAGCAGAGCTCATGACATCTTTTTCAGAGGAATCATGACTGCAGTGAGAATTACAACAGCAGTGTCAGGAAATTCAAAGCTTTCCTACATGAAATGACCAGAGGAGATTTTTTTTTGTCACTGAAGACTATTAGCTTCTTCCCCAAAGACATCACAGGATTTAAAAGTGCAAGCAGATATTCTCAAGTGACAGGATATAAATCTCTGTCTCAAGGGCAATAGAAATGAAAGTACCTCAAGTGCAATTGGAAAATCTTTCATTGTTTCTTCCTGGGTACAACCAAACAAAATTAAATGTCTATTTTTTCCCTTACTCAGGGCTATGCATCTTGTAGATAAAGGAAGACAAATGTAAACCATCCACCTCTGGCAGCTTGTGTGGTTGATACTCTGTGCACAGGGGCTGTAGAAAACCAACTTGCAGAGTGAGGCATCGACTCGTCTGTACTGAAATCAGGCCTATTTTTTCTTTCAGCTAGGGAAGATCCAATATCAACATTGCTGTCATAGCAGTTGCACAGGGAAATAAGTGATTTCCTGTCTGAGCGTGTTCCATCACTCAGCATTTTATTTTTGTGCTGAACCAAAGCCAGGCATGTCACCCCACCCTGTGCTGGGGCACTCTTCCCCATCCCTGCCACTGGAAAGGCACTGGGAAAAGATCACAGGGGTAAAACCTGACACAAGAAGCCCCCTCAGTACTCGTGCCAAACACCTTCTCCTGAAGTGTGTAGCCAAAACAGAGTTATTTTTTACTTTTGGAATAGCCAAACACTATTCTCTCAGCATATACCACTTTCTCCCACAGCTGTCAACCCGGTCCTGGTTTTGGCTGGGATTGAGTTTATTTTTTTACTTAGTAGCTGGTACAGTGCTGTGTTTGGGATTTAGCACGGGAATGATGTTGGTGTCACACTGATTTTTCAGTTGCTGCTCAGTAGTGCTGCCCCTAAGTCAAGGACTTTCAGTGCCTCTTGCTCTGCCAGGGAGCAGCTGCACAAGGAACCAGGAGGAGCGTGGCCAGGACAGCCGACCCAAACTGGACAAAGGGATATTCCATAGCACAGGATGTCGTGCCCAGTCTGTATATAGGGGGACCTGGCCAGAAGTTGCCAATTTCTGCTCAGGGATGGGAGAGGCATTCCTTTCCCTCTGCCTCTCTTTTCCGTTACAATTGGTTCTGCTAATATATTTTTAAATTTTTATTTATTTTAATTATTATATTTTACTTTATTTCAATTATTAAACTGTTCTTAATTCACAAGCTCTAATTTTTTTCAGATTCTCTTCTTCATCCTAATGAAAGAGTGGGACGTGAGCAAGTGGCCATGTGGGGCTTAATTGCTGCCTGAGGTTAAACCATGACACCTTGGCACATCCTCCAGTCCAAACTTGCTCTAGAACCTAGGAGATAACAAAACCTTCTGTCTGGCTGTGTAAATAATGGAGAAAAAAAAATCCCAGATATTATCTGCTCTTTTTTTTTTCTTTTCAGTAGTAATGTCTTTTATATAATAAGACAAAAGAGTTAACCAGCATCTAAAATCATCCCGCTTGGATGCAGTGCCGCTGATGCCCATGAGAGGGCCATGGGCAAGCGCGTTTGGGTGTTTCACACTAACACAGAAATGCAGAAATGCAGAAATACAGAAAAACGCGCTGCCAGCTGCTTGCAGAGTCCATGGGCACCCCCTGCTCCCCCAAGCTTTTGCACGGTCTCTGCTCCCATCGGAGTGCCGGGGCAGGAGGCAGCAGCTCGGCGCAATGTGAGCTCCGCTGCCCAAAGCAGCCCCTGCCGTGGCAAATCCCTTTAATGGCCTCATGTGTCGAGGGGTTCTGCTCCCACCCTGGCTCCACACAGGCTTCTGGGCAATTTTTAGCGTTGTCAGGATGTTCGAGACAAGTGCCAAGGATTGATTTTCTTAATACGGCAATTGAAGCAAACCTCATTTTTATCACACACAGCTGAAAGGCTCTGTCAGATCCAAAATGATGTGTTTTGTGTCTGATCTGCTTAGAATTTATTAGAACATTTCAGAATAAAACGTGCTTCCACAATGGAAAAACAAGAGCATTTGAACATAAAATATGTAATAGTGGAATTTTTGTCTGTAAATAAAAATAGTTCGTACATTTTTTTTCTGTATACATCATACCACTACCTTAATCCAAAAGATGCTTCCTAAATTAGATACAGTTTTTGGTCAACACCTGAGAGGTTTTGGGTGAGTAAGTGATTTATAAGAAGGAAAAGAAGAAAAAAATAAAAAAAGAATAAAAAAGGAAAACACCCCAAAACCTTTTCTAGATCTGAGATTTTGTGTCCATTCACTTTTGCAGTCACCAAAAGAGCTGTTGGCTCTTCTGAATGCACCTTGAGGGAAATTCAATCCAGTCCTGAGGTCAAGATGAATGTCAGCATTACCTAGATGGACAGGTCCTGCTTGAGAGGGGCATGATCTATGGACTTTGCTGGTTAATTGCAAAGGGCTGAATGTGCCCTTTAGATTGCTCCTTCATCTCGTCTGAGACTTTGTACATTATTTTTGGGACATTAAGCACAGCAGGATGAGTCCTCCAGGGAAATTTTGCAGCGTTGCCAGCATTCTGATGGCTGGTCCCTTGGAACACGGTGTACTTCTGTCTCAGCTTCTGGAGTCATATGATTATGTGAGGATCTCAGCTTTCACGACAATGAAAAGCAGGGGTTTAGTCATTGAGACTGTGGAGAAAAGCTGGCAAGTGTGACCTCCAAAAGGTTATGGATCAAAAAACAAATCAAAGGGATCTCAGCTATATCAAGCACCTGATTTTTAAATGCATAGCTTAAAACCAGCATCATTTTGAGGACCAACAGTTAATTTTTGAATAGTTGGAAAATTTTGAATAGTTGGAATTTTCGTGAAGAGGGGAAAAATTGCTTCTTGTTTTTTTCTTCTTCCCTCCTTGCACTTATTCCTTCCTTTCTAAGGCTCCATCCTGTTGCTTATGCTCCTTGATTGTTCTCAGTCTGGAGCTGCCACTGGACACCAGTCAGACTGAGTGTGAGTACTGGGAATTTTCCAGGTTTACAAAAAGTTTTCCTTGCATCTGCCAAAGCCAACGGCAGCCGTCGCTGCACACGTGCGGCTGGAAAATCACAAGCGGGCTGGCTGCCATGGATGCTGAGCTCTTTGGACCGAGGCACGCCGGGGTCCTGTGAGTGTGCGAGGACGCGGGAGCGGCCCGAGGGCGCTGCCAGCCGACCCCGGGCACGGCTGCTCCGGCAGCGCATTCCCGGCTGGAACCGGGCACGGCTCCTCAGCAGGCATTCCCGGCCGGGCTAGGACCGGGCACGGTCCTCAGCAGGCATTCCCGGCCGGGCTGTTCCCGGGCACGGCTCCTCCGGCCGCGCATTCCCGGCCGGGCGGGCTCCGGGAGCTCCGGGAGCTGCTCCTCGCACAGAGCGAGGCCGCTCCGCCTGCTCTCGGAAGGGAGCCTTTACTTGTAATCAAACAGTTTAAGTGGAAGCAAAGTGTTCCGCAAGGAATAAACAATCTCAGCAAATGGCTTGCTGACATTCAGCCGCAGTTCAGCAAGGACATTCCCGCACCGCTTGAATCTTGTGCCAAGCCATTAAACCCTCTCAGTTGGCAATGGGCGTTTGCAAAAGGAGGCTAAAAAGGAGGCTACAGAGTTATTACGTACCGTGAGTGCAAGTGTGGTATGGAAATTTTAAATTTGTATTGCCTGTGTATGCCCATACCCTCTGGCTGTGCTCAAAACGGGAGGTTGGAAAGATATCTAAATGTACGGAAGTTTTTGTCCCAGCCTTAAATGAGATTTGACACACAGGATTTAGTGAGGGAGTCCATTTGCTATTCCATTTGTTATTTTTAATTTATAGCAACTTGATGAAAAAAAAAATCAAATCTATCTTACAGAAGGTCCTGTCAAAACTTTTAGGGCCTAAATTCTGCCTTCTATTAACACTATGCATTTTAATCAGGTGCTTGAAGGTCATATCCTAATGTAGATTATGGGCAGATACATTATGTGCCAAGCCTGTATATACCTGTTTGAGGAAGATCCTAGAAAACCCAAAATTCTGCCTTCTATTAACACTATGCATTTTAATCAGGTGCTTGAAGTTCATATCCTAATGTCGATTATGGGCAGATACGTTATGTGCCAAGCCTGTATATACCTAGGAAGATCCTAGAAAACCCGCACCGTCTGTTTTGGATGTTAACAGGAGAGCATGGAGAAAGTGGAAATTTAGGCACTATGCATAGCCAAGAATTTGGTGCATGCTCATTGCAGAAGGGATGAAGGGAGGAAACACAAGTGGATTTACGGCGTTGCAGAACCAGCCGAGCTGGGACAGCCTCGCAGCTTGCTGTGCCCCTCAGAGGTTTATGTTCCGAAACGCCGCCTGGGGTGACAGACCAGCAGCAGGACTGATTAAACCAGCTACTGGGAAAATCCCGGGGATTTGTCAAACCCCAGCGTTTCCAGCGCTGCTCGCGTTTCCCGGCCGCACGGAGCGCTGCCTCCCGCCGCGCCGGGCACCGCTGCCAGGCAGGCGCTTGCTGAAAGACACCGGGCAGCGGCACCAGCAGGTATCGATGGCCCCAGAGTAAGCACATCATTAAGAAACACAGATCTCCCTTCTCAGCTTTCTGCTCTTCAAACTTTTCTGTGGGCAAAGGGCTCATTTATGAGTATGATGGATGGCTGGTGAGATGGCTCGTACAGCAGGATGCTACAATAGAATGGATTTGGAGCACAAAAGGCAGCGTTATTAGTATTCCCGTGCCTGGCTGGCTTCTTGCCAGCCTCCTGCTGCCTTCCATCTCCCACCACGGGAGGATGGAAACATTTCCCCAGGACTGATTAGCATGAGAGAGACCTGCGAGAAAGGAGGCGGTGTGAAGGAGGAGGTGATGGCCGGAGGGAGAAACCAGGCTTGCAAGCACTGACACAAGCACTCAAGTGCCTGGAGAGGTGGGAGAGCAATGAGAGTCTCTGCCGGAGGGAATGAGAAGAAAATCCCAGGCAACTTCTCCCTATGTGGGTGTTCCAGCCCTCCCACAAAAATGCTGCTTTGATATGAAAAAAATTCAAGAGTGGCAAGGGGAGCCACCTGCCCTCGAGGGCTGTCAGTCAGCAAATAGGTGAGGTACTCCAGGACAGGAACTGCTCATGTAGACATGCTCCCAAATAATTCCCAGGCACATTTCAGGAGTGACAGTGGTCCAGGGAAGGTTACAACCAGCACACAGAGCCACCATGGCTTGGAGGCTGAGGCTTTGTGAGCAGAAAGTCACAGAACACCATGGCAGCAGCTGGCCCAGAGTTCAGGCAGGCCCCTTGGCCACATTTCAGTTACTGTAGCTGAAACATCTTAGGAAATGAAGGTTTTCTGCTGCATTTTATATTACATTTTACTCTGCATTCATACTGGCACATGTTGCATTAATAAGGTCTAGAAAGTTAAGAAAACTTTTTTTAAAGTGAAAAGTCTTAAATCAACTCTTATACATGACTTCTAAATTCTTTCTATGAGGCCCAGCTTTTTACAGACCTAGCACTTGAAAATCTGGACTTGTCAGGTCACATAAAGGAGATTTTTTTTTCCTTTTGTTTTCCCTGTGATATTGCTTTCTTAGGGTAATTTGCCAACATTGCAATATCTCTTGGCTCAATTTTCCTGCCAGAGGTCATGCTCCTGTTGCACCCTGCAGTGTGACAAGCAGGTACCAGTAGTGGCTCCATTTATTCCCTGACTCAAAGCAGCAAAAAAAGGCCAGGATCACTTTTGTGCCTGCTTGATTTGTTTCTGCTAAATGTCAGGTGTTGAAGCAGTCTTGAGGAAAGATGTTAAACATGCAGCTGCCAGACTGCAGTGCCAAGAGTGCAGCTTGCTTTTTCTACCTGAAGATGATTTTGGCCGAATTCTTGGCTTGCACCAAAAGAGAGCTCACCCTTGCAGTTGAAGGACTATGAACTTTTTGACTAAGGATTTACGAACTGAGTAACATTTGCATTTAATGACATTAAGAAAGGCTTTTTCATTACCTGGGCTGCTTGAGACTTATTTAGTTTGTGTTTCATTTTCTAGAGAATTTAGTCCAGTCAGATAATAACTGAATTAACTACAAAGCAACATTTTAATTTTCTTACAACCTCTGTTTCAGTTTTCACTTTGCTTTTCACAGCTGTCTGCATTTTATTTAACCTGTAGGTATTTTTGCAATTTACGATCTAAAATATATGATCTACTCAGTGCATTTCATTGCTTTCAATTTCAAAACAGACTCTGTAACAATATCTATTGTGTCTCATTTGGCAGACAAATATTACCTGTTTGACCATCTGAATTCCTGTGTAGTTATTCCACCCAACTCCACAGACTTCCTTTCTCACCATTTAGAATAAGAAATACTTGTACTGTTAAATAGATTAATTTTTATTTTGTGGCCTGATGTCCATGACCTGGATTTGAGTTATAAACCTATCATTTGCCAGGGCTCGTTATCCACTGATTGCATAAGCTATTGTTACCAGGATAAATTTTGAATTCATCTGAAAATCCCAATTAACCAATTGACCAGCTCTACAAATAAGTTCAGCCAACATCTCCTGTCCCCAAGTTCAGTAAGTTTGCTCCCAGACTATCTTCTGTTTTAGCTGCCTTGATTTGTGTTATAATGAGAAATATCTCGTTTCAGATTCAAATTACAGCATTAACTCAAGTGTGTTGGCAAGTCTTTTAAAGACTCTTATATTCTAAATATGTGCATAGATGATAAAGTAGAAAGATCTGAAATAATTACTATTTATATCCTTCCGTTGTTTCCTCCAAAAACAGTACTTTAGACTTAGACATTGTTTTCAGAATGATTAAGCTGACTCCTAGAATGTTTTTCCTAAAATGTTTTTGTTTTTTCAAGTCCAATAATGCTTCACAACTATTTCCATCTGGTAGTAATAGTCTTGTTTATTCTGGAACATCTTGGTTTCTATTATGCCTCTGTGTAACAAAATCTATTGAAATCATGCAAAACACCAATCTCTCTGCCAAAGTCAATAAAATTAATACTTGTTGAAGAAAACAGTAAACAACAGAACTTCATAATGATGTCATTAGCACATACTTTGTCAACAGTTGGAAAATCCAGAAAGTTCAAGAAAAATAAAGAAGGAAAAAAAGTAATGCATTCAGCTCAGTTGTATAATTAATTATACATAAACTTTTAATGAGGTTTGGCTAAAAATGCAAACAATTTTATAGCAGCATTTGCTGCACAGCAGCATAGCAGCAGTGGATGCTGTGTTTTATCCATCCATCAAATAAATGGGCACATTTAAAGTCTTCTTTAGTGCTGAGAGTCGGTGCTGCAGCAGGCCCTGAGCTGATCCTGGCTCCAGTTCAGGAGTCCAGGTTGATACATTTGGGAGCTCCAAAGGCATTTTGTCCTTCCTGGGTTTTATGCTGGGAGCAGAATTCCACTCTTTGTGTTCAGACACTCCTGGGATGTTCCCTCAAAACACCTTCTGCTTTGTGCATGCACAAGCATTTCTGCATCCATTTGGTACCAAAAAAAAATCCTATTTATGGGTTTGTTTTTTGTCCTGATTAGTTCAAATGTGTGACAGTATAACCTTCTGCAGACAAGAGTGCAGCCATGGGGATGCATGTTTATTTGGCTGTCAGTGCCAACCAAGGAACACATAAAACACCACAAAAGCCAGAGGCTGGCTGAAGCATGAGGGGCAGATATTGCCTAAAGTGCCATGATGTGGTCAAAACTTAATTTACTAGATTAATTCTCAGAGTTTGCTGTCAAGAAATGAAGAGGAGGAAAAGGGGAAGGGCTTTTCTGATTTCTAGATTCATCAGAAAGTAAATTAACAGTGGCGTACAGAGCTGTGCTTTGCTGGAAGGTGCAGATGATGTGCGGTACGGTGAGACCAGAGCGTGTTCAGCGTGCTGCTGCAGATCCAGCTGAGCCTGAGCGGCCGGGCTGCAGCACAGTGCTTCCTACCGCCTTTCCACCGCCTGGAAATCAGCACCCCGGCATTCTTAATGGCTTGCCTTCACCCAGGAAATCCTCGCTTTCAGAGATGACAGACATAAATTGGTGATAATTTATTAAGTTAATGAAGACTTCCTTCTCCTGAAAATGCATTCCCACGGCGTGCGCTGTCTCAAGGCGCCGCTAGATGGTGGAACAGGACTCCGCACAGCCCCGCATTCCCAGACAAACCCTTCCAAAAAACAGCCCGGTCAATCCTGCCTGAGGATCCACAGCTCTACAGTGCAACTTAGAGTTTTATTCCAGCTGCACACACCATATTCCTTGTCCTTTACAGCTAATTGATATCTTCCAGAACTCTCTCCAGCGATGGTTTTCCAAGGAGCGCTCGGAGAGCCAGGCACGCAGCAGCAGCACACTGCCCAGGGCAGGTCCCATGGCCCCCAACCAACACCCACAGGGGATAAACTATGGAAATTAACCGCAGGATTCGTCTGTAAGCTGTGATCCCGTGTGTGGATCGCATTGCCTGGGAGGCAAGGGCAGCTGTAAGAAACTTCTGCTCAGAATCGTCTCCCAGGCGAGCCACCGCCGCTCTGGGCAGGGCTGTGTGCCCTCTTGCCCTTTGGAAATGGGCACAGAAATGTGGGGGGTAGGGGACACGACTCCCTGCTCTTCTACAGGTATCAAGGAGAATAATGAGCATTTTTCCACAAGCAGTAGTAGAAAATTTAAATTCAAGGCAGCAAGGATACCAGCAATAGCTCAGAAATAGCTAAGCTGATATGAGCAAATGAAAGAGAGGCAGTGTAAAATAACTAGATGTTTTTTATGGTACAATATCTTGTAAAAACTAACTTGTATTAGCCACAGAATTTAAACCTGGTTGGATGTAAAAGATGACTGGCACATGTGGTGGAATATGTCTCAAGGACTTTCAGCAAAGATCAAACACACATTAAACAGTGATTTCCAAAGTTTTGGAGTAAAGGCAGAGGTGTGCTACAGAAGTCAGAAGAAAAGGAACAATCTAACTCAATGTTGTTATTAGAGAGCCAGCAGGAAATAAACTGAATAATAAATATACTCACAGGTGTAAAGAGGAAAGATTTAAAGCGCCAGAGTGTACAAGGAAATAGAATTATGCAGATACTTGAAAACATACAGATAACTAACAAAATGCAGATCATTACATGACAAGGAGCTATTTGCAGACAGATATGTGGCAAGTAAGCTTTATTTACTATGGGAGAAAGAAAAGTACTTTCCTCACCTGGTGTTTCCAGCCCTGCTGAGTAGACAGTGATGGGGACATGTGCTGAGGACAGAGCAGTCCTGGGCAATGGTTCCTCCCCTGACAGATAAGTATTCACTTAATCACCCACTTTTGCTTTATCTGCAAACACAGAGCTCAGGACTTCCCTGAATTAATCCCTGTTTGGACTGCGTAGGGGATTGGATGGGCAAAGAACACCATGAACCATCAGGGGTTTTCCACTGCTATCACAAACAACAATATTGCAAATATTCTGAATTCCCTATAAAACAACTTCCAGTGTTTATCTTCTGTTGGAAGATATTTTAGAATCTCACACTTTATGTTCAATATAAATTATATTCTTTGATTACATGCAGGATCCCTTTGATAAAACTGTCTCAGTATAAATCTCTGCCTTCCCTGCGTGCACTCCCTCATAAGCCAGCAGTAATACCTGTTAGTTACCCTGCATTTTGCTAAGCCACCCAAGCTCTTTCACTCTTAGAAAATGAGCTCTCTGTGACTCTTAATCATCCAGGTAGTTTGAAGTAATCTTCTGCAGGCATTAGTAAAGGAGACTGCTACACCATGCTTCAGGGGAAGCTAAGCCACCCGAGCTCTTTCACTCTTAGAAAATGAGCTCTCTGTGACTCTTAATCATCCAGGTAGTTTGAATTATCTTCCACAGGCATTAGTAAAGGAGACTTCTACACCATGCTCCAGGGGAAGTTCCTGTCTCCTCACTTTGCTGTCTCTGTTGCACACACACCTCTGGGACAGCCAGGAATCCCACTGGTCTCTCTCACAGCTTTGTCAGACACCATGATATGAGACCAGATATGTAGATGCCACAGGTTTTGTCCTTTTTTTAACCTCCAAGGGATGGGACTCAGTATTCTGAGATTTTTGGTTTTTTCACTAATAATATTGATTTTCAGTTAAAGCACAGTAAGGTACCTGTTTTCTAATTAAATCAGTGATTACATGAGTTTTATAGGTACCAAGAGTCATCAAATAACAGGCATAACAGGCCAACACCTCACAGAACCTGAAACTATGCTACAGTGTCAAATATTATCTATCAGCCCAGTCTTTGGATCAGCTTAAGCATCGGCTAATCAGCAAAACCTGACTCCCAAACAACCGTGCAGCTTGACATTAACCGCATTGTTCTAACTTAATTCCCTGTCAAGAGGGTTCTGCACCGTCCCCCCACCTCTTTTCTTAGGAGCAGAGATAAATGGATGGGCCTGTACTGCCACAGCAGTCAGATCTGGATCTCAGCGTTTCACATCTGACCGTCAGGCATTGTCCGTATTAACAGAGCTCCTTTATCAGCCCTGTCCAAACTGGGGTTGCTGGGTATTGACAGCTGATATGGAAGCTTTAGCAGATGTGACTCAGCACTCCCCTGAGCCCTGCCAGAGTGGAAAGGATTTATTACATGATTAGCATATTAATTCTGTCCTGCTTTTTCCCAAATACAGAATGCAATACTGGCTGTTCCTTCTTAATTTTTTTTTTCCTGTAGTTTTTTATACTTTGGTCACTTTTTCTCTAAGCCAAGCTGATTTTGCAATCAAAATAATTTTTTTTTTTTTTTTTTTTTTTAGTGAACTTTTTCAATGCTCCTTACAAATATAGAGTCTTTCTGCCTAAATCTTCCCTTGCAGAGACTTGATCCAGAATTGCTTTCAGGTTATGAAATTAGCCATTCAGAAGAGCCACCTGCATTTAAATGTTTGGTATCACTTTGGAATAAAATCTACAAGCAGAAATGTTCCAAAATATTTTTAAACTCAGAGAAAAGATAAGTTACATGAAGTGAAAAATTAAGAGCCCTTTCCAGTTTTGAAATAACAAGCCCACAGCTAGAACATTGTATATAGTTCAGAGTACATCCATACTGGACATCTGACAAGGCTTGAGGAAGAAAAAGCATAGAAATCAGGGCTAAGAGTCTTTTTGAAAAATGCTTTAAACAATAAAATGGTTTTAATTAACTGACAAGTGGAAAAGCAGAGTAATCAAACCAATGTCTATATGTATTTTTAGGGAGATGCATTGTTTACAGGATTGAAGTAAAAAATGCAGAAGAAGGAAGACAAAAAATTACAGAGGCACATTGGATGAGAGGACAAAGAGTTACTTGGTTCATTTAGGCTGAACTAAGATTGCATATGCCACATATATGGAACAGATTTTATTTGGCATGGAGTCAAGAAGATGAGCAAATAGACATTTCATCTTGGTCTGTCCCTGGTTTTACACTCCTATTTTACTCCTTAAAGGCACTGGCTACGCAGGCAGTGAAGCTAACCAGGGTGGCTCGAACCCTCAGCACACTTGTCTGGATCACGGTGGATTTTCTGTGAGATTTATGTGCTATTTAACAAAGCAGCAAAAGAAAGGAAAGAGCCATCATTTTCACAGCTTTAGCTTGTACTCCCTCCAGGATCTGCAGCAGCAGGCAGATGTCAGCACCTCTCTTGGTCATTGCACAGAAAAATTCTCCTTGAATTGCGTGAGAATGGCAGACCCTGCAGCCACTCAGGCAGCTTGCAGCAGCACAGCCCCAGGCCAGCTGAGCGCTGCCTTTTTTACCATTCTCACAGGTAGTCCCCAGCCTGGAAGCTTCCTCCTGTATTCCCACCTTCGGCTGGCCTCCCATGACTTATTCACAGCAAGGACATCTGTTACACAGCAGACTCAGCCAAGCCCCCAGCCTCCACAGCCCTGAGCAGTCCTTCCTTAGCTGCTGGTCTCAGGTCCATAGAGCCCCAAGGCTTGTCAGCCCCAGGACTGGAGAGCTGCAGCCCCTCAGCAGCTCCATCTGAGCCAAGGGAGAGCTGATCCCAGCAGTGCTGGGACTGAGACCCTCAGCACACCACCACCACCACAGCTGAGCACATCTGCTGCCCTGGGGAGGCTGCAGGCCCCCCTTGGCACAAGTTGCTGCAGCCTCTAGCTACACCCAGGAGCTGGACTCAAAGCCAGCTCCTCCACTGGCATCTCCTCAGCACCTCCTTCAAGGCTGCCTGGCAGCAATAATGGCACTCAGCCGGGACCTGGGCCTTTGGCCAGGGTCTGCTTGCAGGTCTTGCTATAAACTGCCAGATCCGCTGGATCCTGCTAGAAGCAGCCACAGCCTCCCACAGCCACCCCTTCCCAAGAGCAGCATCAGGCACCCTGATGTTCCTCAAAGGCCCCCAGCAATCCCAGAAGAAATTCTCACAGAATCCTGAATGAGAGCCAGGAAACTGGCAGTGAGTGCTGTGCCCGTGGCCACCTTGGCTATCCATGGTCTGGCCAGGGCAGAGGGCAGCCCCTCTGAGAGTCCTCAAACCTTCTTCACCATGAGTTTTAGCTCTTCACTTTTACTGATGATTAACATATCAGCAACAAAGTGCAGTCACAGAAAACAATTAAAGCTTAAAGAGTCAAAGGCAGTCAATGAGATTTTGGCAAGCACATAGACTGTCAGGTGCCTGTGCCTCGTTTGCCATCAAATCTTCAAGCTCAAGGTACAGCACACAGGACTGTCTAAAGTGTGCTGGGCGGGAGAGAGGAAGAGGAAGAGGAAGAAGTCACAGCTGCCTTGTGGATGCCAGTCAGTCAGGGAGAGAAAAACTGCAATCATTTCTCACAGCGGCTTGTGAGAATTTTTAGGGAGTTGTAAGAACATGATAACTTGCTTGTATAAACAATCTGCAGGTGGTGTTTTTCCACTTTGTTTTCCTGTTCTTGTAATAAACCCTTCTTTTCTCCTCTTGCTTTGGGTCCCTCACCTCTTCTTATGTCATTCTTGGAACAAGGGTGACACTGCCTCACGGCACAAAATGGCCAGTGCTGTTCCCCCTTGTGACAGCCAGCATATCCCCAGCCAAGGCTGGGGCTGAGGAGCCCCAGCTGGTGAGTGTGGGTGGGTCCATGCCCACCTCCAGGTGAGGGGTGGGGCAGGGGCTGCCCTTATAGGAGCTGCCCAGGAAGCTGCAGCAGATGGCTGGTGCTGGTTCCTGCTGGCTGCCTTGGTCTCTTCCATGGTGGTGGGCTTGAGGATGGACTTCAGCACACTCCTGGAGCCTCTGGGCTTTGTTAAGGTCCTTGAATGGGTGAGTGGAGCTGGGGGGGCTGTTTTCTTTGCTACCCCAGGGGAGGTGTGAGCCCCTGGGCTGGCAGACCCTGCCCCAGGTTGCTGCTGCTGGGGTCCAGCACTGGGCTGCCCCTCAGCCTCACCCTTGGAGTGCAGATACGTAAACTTGGTGTGTTAATTACGAGTGTGTTGCAGCAGCTTTTACTGCTCTGTGCTTTGTGTTCTGATGATTGGAGATTTAAGGTCTGGATAGTGAAAAAAGGGAGCATAAGAGCTATTTAGAGAGTCAAGTTGATGTGTGATACTCTGAACATGTACTTGCGATCTGAATTCATAGTTGTGGATGTGCAAGACTTGTAAAAATATTTCCTGTATCACCTGCAAGAAATACTATGCTGGCTGTTAGCATACAAAAAACCCAGCAAAACACAAATCCCAAAAAAATTTCTGTGCAACTGAAAATAAGATATACAGAAAGCACTTTTTAAATGGGGATTGGTTAGCAGCGTTGCTTACACTTTTGGATTTTAGAAGCTTGGCATTTTCTTCTTGACATCACTTCAGCTTTGCTAACTTTGTTGCTATTTCTTGTCTTTAGCTATTTCAGCTAGATGTTGAGTTTGCTTCCTTTGAGCACTAGTGGTGTGAACTAATGTGTCTCTGTATCAATTCCTACAGGTTCTTGCCATCTTTGCTTTTGCCACGTGTGGGGGCTTTCAAGGTGAAACTGCTCTTCTAGTTTCCTGTGAAGGTGTGGTAAACAAAACAGTTACGGCTGCTTTTGCTTATCCATTCAGGTGAGCGTTAGCTCTTCAGTTATTGCTGGACAATTACTTTTTATTCCTCTTTTCCCTATCTGCCTCCTTATGATCATATGCTTCCTGTATAAGTGAAGATGTGAAACTTCTGGCTTGCTCTGTAGCAGCAACAAAATATTTAGCTGTAATCATTCAAGGCACTGTATTTTGTTAGTGCCTTATAGACAGAAGTAGTTAGAAATGGCAGTAGGCTATTATGCTCTGTATTACTCTATCTTAAGCTCTAGTCTAGCAGTGTATGAATGCTACAGAAAGTAATTAGTAAGAAAAAAAACCCTCAATCCATTTTGACAGCCTAATTCTCCATCAATTTGTAGCTGCTTTGGAGGTCCAGATAAGATTATTTTGAATGTGCCATTATCTTATTTTTGTTCAGAGACTGAATGGAAAATTCTTTTCAGTTTATTCCAGCATTATCTTGGTGAGGATGTTGAGCACATAAAACCTAAATACTTCAGTGTCATTGCAGTGCTCTTGTAGAGACAAGCTCCTTTCCTGGAGCAGGAGGAAGAGGGATTCCTCTTTGCTCTTGCAGCTGCACAACTAGGAAGAGTGCAGGGTGGTTGGTGTTCCACATGTGTTCAATAAATATGATAACATAAATTGATATAGAAATTAATTCAATGGACAGCCAGTAAAAAACAATACAAAAGCAGAGAATTTAGTCACAAAGACCAGCATTGTGATAGCATTTGGAGGGGAGAGTGGGGATCTGAAATAATTCTGTGCTGGTCACAGAGTGGTCAATGGTAGTCACACAGCTTTATTTACTCAGCTTCAGTGCTTGTGTTTTTTGTAGCCATAATGCCTTTTAAGTCCTTATCACCTTGTTTAACTGCAAGTCTCTCAAGTAATGTTGCTGTCTGCTTCCAAATGGAGAATTTTTTGTTCAACTGCTCTAAGAATGCAATTAGAGTTCTTCTCCTGAAGGTACTATTGTATATCTTTGTGTAGGATTGAATACAGTCTTCAGAGAGCTTGACAAACCTCTGTGTTGCATAACTGATTACTTAGATATCTATAATGTATCTTTCAGAGTAAACTTATACAATCAGAATGCTGAAGCTCTGTTGCTGTGAAGCATGGAGTATAATAATAATGAAGTATAATAATAAGGAAGTATAAATAATGAAACTCCCACAGTATAGCAAACTCTGACTGCATGGATATAATCTTCACAGGTTGAATACTGCTGTATTTAGTGCACCAGACCCAAAAGGCTGTGGTGGTACTTGGACTGATGTCTACCTCATGGGTGACTTCTCCTCTCCTGCACACTTCTTTGTTACACTGGCAGCATTGGTGTTCCTCTACTCTATTACTGCCCTTGCGGTCTATATTGGGTATAAACATGTGTATCAGCAAAATAACAAGTTTCCACTAACTGTAAGTAATACTGAGATATTTTAATGCTTTGACTTTGAAGCTGCAGAAAGATGAGCAATATTGCTAATGCAAGAATAATTGGTGAATATCCAGTAGTTACTTTTATTCACCCTCCATTTAACTTTTGTATCTCAGACTGGTCCCTACAGCACTCGAGCAGAAAAGGGGCCCAAAGCCCTTGGCCATCCATGTCACCACACCTTATGCAGTTATTGAAGCAATGGAATTAACTTTCACTTTTTCAGGGGAACAGTATCTTCACCACAACTTTTCTTTTGTATCATGCAATTGAGTATACAATTGTTCCATAGGTGGGACCTCCTCTGTTAATGTGAAATTTTTCTCTGTATAGAGCACTGCTGCAATTGGCAGAGGAAAATAGTTGCATTGTGGGTTTTGGACACCTTCAATACTGAAGCTCTGAATGAGAAATTTCATAACATGCTTGAAAATGGACTTAGGCTAAAATCTGGTTTGAAAAGTCACTATCAGCCATCCAGATTTAAATCCTCTGCCCTTATCCCATAACCCTCACTTTACTTAACTTTGGTTTAAGTTCTCATAAAATACGTGCTAGACATCAGATTTTAGAAAGAGATTTCTTAGGTTAACATTGTCTTTTGCATCTCTCAAAACTTTGGTTTAAGTTCTCATAAAATAGGTGCTAGACATCAGATTTTAGAAAGATTTCTAAGGTTAACGTTGTCTTTTGCATCTCTCAAGCTCAAGCATAAAGTTTTGTAGCTGGTTATCAGCACTGAGTTGTAACTATAACATTGTTAATGACTAAATTTCCTAGTGATTGTTAGCACTGATGTAGTTATCTTGGTCATATAACTGATACTGCCTCTGCTTTGCTCTCATGTATATATTCCTGCATTTTTAAAACCTATTAATGAGTATTTTTCCTGTGTAGGACTTGGCAATCAGTGTTGTGATAGCCTTTCTGTGGCTGGTCAGTACTTTTGTTTGGGCAAAGGCCCTTGCTGACATCAAGGTGTCCACAGGAGCCAGTATTGTTCCAGGAATTGAATCCTGCAAAGCACCAGGAACAACTTGCCATTTTCTTTCTGTGACCAGCATGGGAATCCTGAATGTGTCTGTGGTATGTATGCCTTCCACCTAATGGGTACAATAAATGTGTTGGGAAACAACAAATGGTACCTGAGAGTGCTGTTCTACTGATTGCATGTGTTGCTCTGTGTTAAGATTTCTTTATGGGTTATTTGTCATTCAGGTCCATTAATACTGTGGTAAAACACTGAGCAAATAATATCTTGGAGGAAACAAGTTTTTTTCTAAAGGAAATTAAGAGAAACATCTTGCAGGATCTGCCTCTAGAGCTGTTACATGCAGCATTTCTAGACACATTTGAGTGTCTATTTATGCTTTTAGTCAGGAGCAACTTAAAATATCTCACTGAGCCACCCAAGTGGTTTGATGACTGATGTAAGTAAAGAGGAAATGCTGTGCTGGTGCTGAACCTAGCTTTTTACTCAACTGTGAGCATTTTTACACATCAGATTGAGGTTCCTTGTATCATAATGGTATGAAGCTTATGTTCGTACAAAGAACGCTTCATATCAGAGCAAATTAGGCTTATTGTATGATCTGCCTAGTGAATCCCACTTTTCTAAACTCAGGCTGCTATTCATTGGCCTAATAATAATCAGTCATTTGGTATGAGAGTGCATATGTGGGGGTGCTCAGTGCTGAAAAGAATTCGTCTAACTGTGCAAAGTATAGAGTAAATTTAACTATCTGGTCTACAAAGAGCTCTGTTAAATGGCTAAAATAGCTTATATTAATCTGTAGAGATTGAAAATGTCTTGTCCAAATGAAAGGAGTGCTAAAGATAGTGCTTGTTTATGGTCTGGCTTGTTTAAAAAAAAAGAAAAACAAAACCCAGTAAAACACAACAAATTTAATATTGCATTTCTTGTCCCCCCTTTTTCTTTCTTTACCTACAGGTGTTTGGCTTGCTTAATACAGTTTTATGGGCAGGAAATGTTTGGCTTGTATACAAGGACACCAACTTACACAGCCAATGGAACAGGATTTCTGAGAGTCCAACTGAAAGGGTATAAAAACAACTTGATATTTTGAAGTGCTTCCACTTTCACATCACACTACCAAGAGCATGGAGCCATTAGGATTCATTTCAGTAATGACTGATAATTCATACAAACTTCTATTTTGTACTATGGTTTGATGTAAGGTCTTGGGTACTCCAACTGAAGTGTTTAATTATCATGAAATATGTTGTGTCTTTTAAGGCTATGCAGCATAATATTACAGTTTTTGAAGAGTGAAATGAAGAGGTTATCTGGATGCTGACCCTTTCTGGTTCTTAAATTAGCCTTATAGGGGGCATGGCTGAGAAGGAACTCTGTCTGGGTTATTACTGCATCATGTTTAGCTCTGCCAAGTCTTCTCTGAAAAATGGAAAGTAAATTCACCCAGAGCAGGTGAAAATGCAGTTTAGTTTCTTCCTTCCACTGACATCTTGCAAAAGTCACATGAGTAGAATCATAGCTCTGCCAAATTTGCAGCCAAGATGTGTAGGTTTCCAGACAGTCCTTTCAGATCATTGTATCAGATCTGCTGCTGGGCCTGTCAGGGAGGACATTACTTCTATGCTTAATATGTTGTTTCTGTTTAATGGCTTGAGGATGATCTCTGAACAAGGAAATTTGCTGAATGAGTTCATAGCTTCTAGTCTTGCTAATATGAGGGCTTGTTATATGGGTGCAATAGATAATTTAAACACTTGAAGGAGGTGGGGGTGGGAGGAAAAATAAAGTATGGCCCGAAACACCTACAAATACTGTAGAAATCAAAGTGAATATAGTCTGCTACTGCTTAGGCTTCTCTCTATTACTTTTGAGGTGCATGAACAAAGTTTGTGCATGAAAGGATGTAAGAGGAGATGTCTGAATATGACAAATTCTTCATTGATGTTCAGCTCATTCACTAGAAATGATATTTGGGTCTTCTCATGTGGCCTTCTTTATTAAGTTGTCTACTCCCTGTGAATTGCCCAGAAAGAATGTTTTGACAAACTTAATATGAAGGCTGTTCAACTATTTTTGGTTTGTTTAAACTGTTTGTGATGAAAAGATACATAGTAGTGTGTACATAATGCAAATTGTAATTGTTTGGTGTGCCAGAGCTATTGACCTTGTGATAGTAAACTGTGGTGTCAGAGTGTAATAAAGTCAGGATGACTGCTGCTGAAGGAATGTGCCTCGGGTCTTTACTGCTGCAGCAGGGGATGCAGAGGCATTGCCTTTGCAGCTTCTGGGGCATGGCTTTAGCCATGGAGGGGCTTTTACACAGGGGCCCTGTGGGATTTTTGGTCAAGAGGGCTATGTATCACTCCTGCAGGCTAATGCTGCTCAGCACTTCTGTCTGTCAGTTCAGAGCAGGGCTTTTGTAACTGGTAGCTATCCAGAATTTAATTTGAATTGCCTTTTGGAAGAGGTAATAAGGGCAATTTTCACTTGTTTGCATCACTGTGCAGGTTTATTCATTTAAAAATACATATTTCATCCTAAAATCTCAAACTCCTGTTTTCATATTGTCTAAGAAAAAAATATGGTAATTACATTAAGTTTTTCAGTCTTTGGGATTTAAGGTTACATATGATGTAGCAAAAAAAAATTCATTAACCTTTAATATTTACAACAGAATTGTTCCTATCTATTTATGTTCTTCTCTATTTTGTCACAAACAGACCTGTTAGTCATTGGCATGGCCTAGTTGTGAAATGGTAGCAGTATTTTTGCACATGTGAGCTGTAATGGATTAGATCAGTACAGGCCTTACTGATGGCTGAGGTCTAGCCAACAAGTGAAACAGAGATGGAAATCTTAGCACACTGATTGTTTCAACAAAAACTTAAATTTCATACTCACTCAAAAAGACATCCCTTGTTTCCTTAAGGCTGAAATTTACCCTTAGGCTTTTTGTGAAAGAAACAAGTCTGTCCTATCCCAGAATGCTTTCTTTCAAAAGATGAGGAGATGGAAGAGGCAGGACTGTAGCTGGTAAACTAGAGATTCACAAATAAGGGATTATGTTTGGTACAAATTCAGGCTGCATGTGTGTCTGTTCCACAGAGCTAAATGCAGAGCCAGATAGCTGTTAACAGGCCAAGGTAAGTGTGATGTGTAATCCACAGCAAGCAAGATTTTTAAAAAGGACAAGTGACCCCATGTGCACTTCTGGCTGGTGAGGATAAAGCTTGTTTCCCTTTGTGGGGAGGGACTGATGCAGAACACTGCAGGCTTTGATGGCTGCTGGGGTCCTGCAGCTGAGATGAAATGGAAAGCATCATGCAGCAGGGGCAAGCAGCTGCTCTCATTTACCCTGGGCACCCACAAAGGGCTGAGCAGTCTCTGCCTTTGCATTAACATAATATTTGTGCTGGCAGCACCAAAACATTCTTAGTTACTCATGGCAGGGGAGGGGACAGCTGTCTGATTTACCAGCTTTATCTTGAGTGCACAAGAGTCACCACTGCCATCAGGAGATGGAGTGTGCTTGATCCCTCTGTACTGAGGGAACAAAGGGCCTGGATCTCTGCCAGCTCTCTACAGGTTTGTAATCCTCAGCTGGCAGCAATTTTGCTTGCAGCCATCAGTGGAGCAAGCTCATAAAAATCCCCTCATACTGCAGGAATTATTCTGGTAGCAGCCTATAGCTATGCAACCCTAGCAAGACAAAGCTATGCAACCCTAGCAAGATAAGTGCTGTGTGATCCCTGGTGTGATGCTAGAGTGGGGAATTTTGATCAGAAACCCACAGTGGGGAGAAAGGCTGTGGGGGATGATGGTGAAGGAAAATAAAGCTGAGGGGTTGGCATGGGGTAATAGAGAACTCCTTAGTGAAGGATAGACTCCATCAGCATTAGGAGGTGTTTAAGGAAGCAAATGCATTGTGTTTTAGGCTGCTGTGGCCAGTGATCTGGGGATCTGTGACAATGCTAGAAGTGTATATTCTGCATGTGCTAACGCCTGGGAGTGTCCCTGCGGTGTGAGCTGGCATGGTGTCAGAGTTGGCTGAGAGCTTTGCCACCAGCCTGCAGGAAAAGCAGGAGGAAATTAAATCTAAGAGAGGCCTGGCAATGTCAAATCCTCAAGAGCCAGTGCCAATAGTGCAGAATGGAGTTGCTCTGGGGTCTGTACCACTTTGGCCCCGTCACCTCAGCAGCAAACCCTTCTGCAGCACAGGCTGGGGCTGGGACACTGAAACACCAGCTGACAGGCCAGCACCATTGCTAGAATTGATTGTACAGGAGCCAAACAGTGCCTTGTGATGGGTGGTGAATTCTTCAAGGCTCTGGCTCTGCTGCACACTTGGTTAGCAGTGGAAGACATGGGTGTGGGGCTGCCACTGAAGGGAAGAAAGAAGGCAGATGCCACCTTGATGTGAAGAGCTGTGCGTCTGTGGGTTCATCACCTGCTCCTGCACACAGGGTAGCTGCAGCCTGTTTATTTTTCCCTGTTGCCTAGAATTGAGCAGCACATAAAGCTGGGGCTGTGCTGTGCTGGTTTGGCTGCCTTCCCTACTGCAAACTCCTGGGGAGCTGGTAGGGTACCTCACTCCTGGAACCTGCCTGAAGACAGTCCCTTGTGCTTCCACAAAGGCCCCACTCCTGGGCAAGTCATGACAGCACATCAAATATTCTGGATCATCTGCTCCTATTCTTGTGGGTGTACTTAGTGTGTGTTCATTCCTAACAGATTTGCTGTATTGCCTAAAGCAAAATTGTTGTCACAGAGACCAGAGTCAGAAGCAAGATTTTGCTGCTTAATCACCTTGAAATACTAAGCTGAATAATTAGTGAAAAGAATGGTACAGGATAGGAGTGCATCCCCATCCCTTAAATATTGCCTCGGGTCTTTACTGCTGCAGCAGGGGATGCAGAGGCATTGCCTTTGCAGCTTCTGGGGCATGGCTTTAGCCATGGAGGGGCTTTTACACAGGGGCCCTGTGGGATTTTTGGTCAAGAGGGCTATGTATCACTCCTGCAGGCTAATGCTGCTCAGCACTTCTGTCTGTCAGTTCAGAGCAGGGCTTTTGTAACTGGTAGCTATCCAGAATTTAATTTGAATTGCCTTTTGGAAGAGGTAATAAGGGCAATTTTCACTTGTTTGCATCACTGTGCAGGTTTATTCATTTAAAAATACATATTTCATCCTAAAATCTCAAACTCCTGTTTTCATATTGTCTAAGAAAAAAATATGGTAATTACATTAAGTTTTTCAGTCTTTGGGATTTAAGGTTACATATGATGTAGCAAAAAAAAATTCATTAACCTTTAATATTTACAACAGAATTGTTCCTATCTATTTATGTTCTTCTCTATTTTGTCACAAACAGACCTGTTAGTCATTGGCATGGCCTAGTTGTGAAATGGTAGCAGTATTTTTGCACATGTGAGCTGTAATGGATTAGATCAGTACAGGCCTTACTGATGGCTGAGGTCTAGCCAACAAGTGAAACAGAGATGGAAATCTTAGCACACTGATTGTTTCAACAAAAACTTAAATTTCATACTCACTCAAAAAGACATCCCTTGTTTCCTTAAGGCTGAAATTTACCCTTAGGCTTTTTGTGAAAGAAACAAGTCTGTCCTATCCCAGAATGCTTTCTTTCAAAAGATGAGGAGATGGAAGAGGCAGGACTGTGGCTGGTAAACTAGAGATTCACAAATAAGGGATTATGTTTGGTACAAATTCAGGCTGCATGTGTGTCTGTTCCACAGAGCTAAATGCAGAGCCAGATAGCTGTTAACAGGCCAAGGTAAGTGTGATGTGTAATCCACAGCAAGCAAGATTTTTAAAAAGGACAAGTGACCCCATGTGCACTTCTGGCTGGTGAGGATAAAGCTTGTTTCCCTTTGTGGGGAGGGACTGATGCAGAACACTGCAGGCTTTGATGGCTGCTGGGGTCCTGCAGCTGAGATGAAATGGAAAGCATCATGCAGCAGGGGCAAGCAGCTGCTCTCATTTACCCTGGGCACCCACAAAGGGCTGAGCAGTCTCTGCCTTTGCATTAACATAATATTTGTGCTGGCAGCACCAAAACATTCTTAGTTACTCATGGCAGGGGAGGGGACAGCTGTCTGATTTACCAGCTTTATCTTGAGTGCACAAGAGTCACCACTGCCATCAGGAGATGGAGTGTGCTTGATCCCTCTGTACTGAGGGAACAAAGGGCCTGGATCTCTGCCAGCTCTCTACAGGTTTGTAATCCTCAGCTGGCAGCAATTTTGCTTGCAGCCATCAGTGGAGCAAGCTCATAAAAATCCCCTCATACTGCAGGAATTATTCTGGTAGCAGCCTATAGCTATGCAACCCTAGCAAGACAAGTGCTGTGTGATCCCTGGTGTGATGCTAGAGTGGGGAATTTTGATCAGAAACCCACAGTGGGGAGAAAGCTTTATTTTCCTTCACCATCACCTCACAGCCTGAGGGGTTGGCATGGGGTAATAGAGAACTCCTTAGTGAAGGATAGACTCCATCAGCATTAGGAGGTGTTTAAGGAAGCAAATGCATTGTGTTTTAGGCTGCTGTGGCCAGTGATCTGGGGATCTGTGACAATGCTAGAAGTGTATATTCTGCATGTGCTAACGCCTGGGAGTGTCCCTGCGGTGTGAGCTGGCATGGTGTCAGAGTTGGCTGAGAGCTTTGCCACCAGCCTGCAGGAAAAGCAGGAGGAAATTAAATCCAAGAGAGGCCTGGCAATGTCAAATCCTCAAGAGCCAGTGCCAATAGTGCAGAATGGAGTTGCTCTGGGGTCTGTACCACTTTGGCCCCGTCACCTCAGCAGCAAACCCTTCTGCAGCACAGGCTGGGGCTGGGACACTGAAACACCAGCTGACAGGCCAGCACCATTGCTAGAATTGATTGTACAGGAGCCAAACAGTGCCTTGTGATGGGTGGTGAATTCTTCAAGGCTCTGGCTCTGCTGCACACTTGGCTAGCAGTGGAAGACATGGGTGTGGGGCTGCCACTGAAGGGAAGAAAGAAGGCAGATGCCACCTTGATGTGAAGAGCTGTGCGTCTGTGGGTTCATCACCTGCTCCTGCACACAGGGTAGCTGCAGCCTGTTTATTTTTCCCTGTTGTCTAGAATTGAGCAGCACATAAAGCTGGGGCTGTGCTGGTTTGGCTGCCTGCCCTACTGCAAACTCCTGGGGAGCTGGTAGGGTACCTCACTCCTGGAACCTGCCTGAAGACAGTCCCTTGTGCTTCCACAAAGGCCCCACTCCTGGGCAAGTCATGACAGCACATCAAATATTCTGGATCATCTGCTCCTATTCTTGTGGGTGTACTTAGTGTGTGTTCATTCCTAACAGATTTGCTGTATTGCCTAAAGCAAAATTGTTGTCACAGAGACCAGAGTCAGAAACAAGATTTTGCTGCTTAATCACCTTGAAATACTAAGCTGAATAATTAGTGAAAAGAATGGTACAGGATAGGAGTGCATCCCCATCCCTTAAATATTAGGGAATGAGGGTGTTTTCTTCAAGTTTAAGATCTAGTCCCTGTATATTAGCAACACTCCAGAGTTGCATTTTGGAGACTGACTCAAATGTGGGATTCCTTTCTGTCATGTCAAGTGAATCCAGGTGTACCCTTATAAACACTGATTTCCTACAGATGCTATATATTTAGAGCAGGGAGAAGAAATTAAAAATTTAGCCTTGTGTTTTTACAAATTTTCCTTTTAATATTCAGTTGTAATGTGCAAAAAATAGCCTTTACTCAGTAGCACTCTTCCTGCCTAGATCTTTCATTTTTCATTCTGAGTTAGGAAGGCAGCAAGATAGAGCTGTGTTGTGCCATCCTTAAAATTTGTGGCCACATGGACACAGTCAAAGGTTTTGCCCTTTGATTCAGGGCAAGCATTCTAAGGGCTAGGGAAATATGTGCCAACCCTGACCATGATTTTCTTTCATTCTTTCTTTGAGAAAATCTTATTCTCTTTTATCCTTGTTTTCAGTTAATATTTCACTGTAGGTTCTGCTTGGCTGCCACATGAATGTTTCCTCAGGCTTGCTTTTTTTTCCCCCTAACCTCCTGGACAAAACCCATAATAGTAGAATATTCTTCTATAAGAGTGTTCTTCTAGCTCTCTAAGTGGCTCTCTCTCATTCTGCTACATCAGTATTTGTGGCAAGCAGTAGGGGTGTATTTGGACAGCTGGCTCTCACAATCCATCAGGCCATGGAATCTGATTGTTGTTGCTGCCAGGAGATTGTACCTGCTGCTTGCAGGTACCTGTGCCCTATCAGCAAAGGGTGGTTTGTGCTTGCTATTACATCCTGTCAGCAATTGAGCAACTCCTCATTTATTCATAAAACTTGCTCTGTCTTTTCTTGGCTTGTGCCTTCATGGTATTGCTGCCAGCTGCATTTCCTCCTTACCTGTCTGTGCAGCCTTTTGACTTGATGCAGCCATGGAGGAGGCTGTCTGCTGATCTTTAACTCACAATCTGAGTAAAAACTGGTATTAGCACAAGCTTTAATCAATTCACCTGTTTCATTTCAATTTAATTCAAAGGTTGAAATAGCCTGCACTCAGATCCAGAGCTGCTGCTTTCTGTGGCCTAAGATCAGCAGCTGAATCCCTGGGTTATTTTTTGTCATGTAAAGCAGTAGTCATTTCATATTCTGCACCTGCCCTGCCTTGGGATGGCATTCTATCTGTTGGTATACATGTCGATCTTCCTAGCGCCTTTTTATTTTCTCATTTACACACAACATCCCCTAAATCGTCTTCCTCTAGTGACTTCAAATCTAATTCTCCACTACTTTTTGCAGATACAGCAGCTATTTTTAATTTTTGCATCCCAATCTGCTTTTGCAAGCATCTAATTTTAGCTTCACATTTAATATGATCAGGGTCCTTTGGAGCTCTCTTTTGCTCTGGGGTGAATGGCTCCACTGTGCATGCCAATCCTTCTGCTGGATTCTCCTTTATGCTTCTGTGGCTTTTCTTTCCCTTTTTCTGAATTGAAAATACTATATTTCACTATCACCTTTATGAGCCACTAGACTCTACTCCTTTTCAAGCTTTGTAGTATTTTCTTTTTAAACACCTTTCAGATCAGAGAAATTAATTTCTGCTTTTACACTGGCTCTAGCAGAACAAAATGTTTTAGCTGCTCCCTCAACAGCCACATTAATACAGGAATTGTATCACTCTAAAATAGCTAGAGAACACTTATTTTATATTGTGCCTGTTCCTATGAACTGAAATGGCACACCTCTTCTTCCACAGAGAGGTGGCTGTAGCATGGAAGATCTCAGGGGTGTTTTTTTGTAGATCCGCGTACATTGCTCAGATTTTCAGTTGGCATTTGGGTGGCATTAGTGGCTTGTTGAGGTCTCTGCCTGCAGTGACATAAAGATTGCCGTCCAGAAAAGAAACAAAAGACTGGGCAAAATGTAAAGGACAGATGTTGGCTATCTAATGAAAAAAATCTTTTTCTGGTACCATGCAACTGCCTAGTCTGCACAGAGCAAAAGGAGGCTGTGATGCCTTGAGACTGAATTTGACCTACTCTTCCACAAGGAGTTTTGCACTGGGAGTTTTCCCTCTCTTCAGAAGGGCCACTCTTGGCTCTGGGCCCTTTACTGATGTGATGTGCTTCTACTGCCCTGGAACAGGTCCTGTCTGCACTGTGGAAACAGCCTGCAATTCAACTGGACATTTACTGTGAGCTGACCAGCAAAGAGCCCTGATCAGCAGCAAAGAGGAGAGGACACAATATTCCAATAATGAGTCCAGAGGAGAAAAATGGGGATGGAGCCCTGCAAGCTGCAGCAGCTCAGAGGTGAATTTGGGGTTTTCAGAGGTTCCCAGTGGTGACTGTGGATGCAAGGTATCTTTATGAGAGTGTGCAGGCAATGATCCAGGCACAAAACCAGCAGCACCCCTGGAGAGGGCTCATATAGAAATTGGCATGATACTGGGAAGGTCTTTCCCTGAAGATCATGAGTGCAGGTAGATCAAACAATCACAGTTAGAGAATAAAATAGTATGTGCTAGTGGAGGAGATGAGGGTGATTATTTTTAGCTTTAGTTTCCACAGAGACTGTGCATCAAAAGTAATGAGAAAGGACTGGCAGGCACAGGAGGCTTTTTGCATTCTGCTCCTTGAAGAGCATCTCGAGAATGAAGATAGACCAAGAAAGGAATTGGAGAAATGCTTTGCTAAAATAAAAAAGCCAAAGGGCCTGTATTTCCTTTTTGTCCTGGGGCCCTGGAAGCTCTTAATTAAGGAAGCAATTTAATTTTGACTTTACTGACTGTCTGGTTTAATATGTGGCCAGTGTAGGCACTTCAGAGCTTTCAACATTTTCTTGCTGGAAGCAGAGCAGGACTGCTGCAAACTTGGAAGACCTCTACTTTCTTCTTCAAGAGACCATGAACTTATTTTTCCATGAGCTGGGCAGTTACTTGTAGGGATTTACAGCAAGTGCAATAGGCCTCCAGGCTGGAGAGATGGAGTTTTAGTGGCCATGCATATGTGCTGATGCCCCAAAATGGGCAGAAAGGATCAGTCCCTTCTGGATTAATCTCTTGAGCTACCATTCACTTGTAACCACCTGCCATGACCTACAGCTAACAAAGGACAGTGATTCTTTCATGCAAGAAGAGCCAGCAGAGTGATTACAGCCAAGTTCTGGCTGGAGGCACCCTGGGGCTGGCTGCTGCTTTATTTTGTTAAGAGGGTAAGTTCATGCCCTTTTAACTCTGTGGGAAAAGCTGGTTCAGTGATGGGGCAGGATCTCTCCAGGAGCATGTAAGAGCATGGTATTGGTTCAGCACTGGCTGTGCATGAGGAAATCCTGTCCTGACTCATGTGTCAGAGCAGCACTGAAATGCTGTCCTGAAATGTCTGTTCTCTAGTTTTTTGTTGATCATCCAAGCTGGCTCCCCCGCTGCATGTGCACCAGTGGTGGGGAGGGACAAAAGGGTGTAAGGTACAAGCAGCAGCTCTGCTGTCCTGGAGGCGAGCTGCCAGCTGTCCCACGGACACCACCACCCTGTGCAGACAGACAGACAGGCTTGCACCAGTTCACTGCTCACTTCTCCCTCATCCCCTCCAGCACCAGTGGGGGTGGTAGGATGCCAAAACACATCCTGGCATCAGGCAAAGTAGTTTGGGAAATTCTTCACTGAGGTTTATATACCACTGAGCTTGTTATGCTGCTGTTAGATACTGGATCTCCCTGGGCAGGCTCAAATGGGGTGCTCAGATATTTGGGGAGGCTTTTGGGGTAGTGATTGACAGAACAAGGTGTCAAACTTCTTCAGACACTTTCATAGATGGGTAGCATCTAAATAGGTGAGGTTTCATATCTGGATTTTAGTCCTTGCTTTTTAATATTTCATAGCAAGCAAATACTGCTGTATTTTGGTATAGTGACTAGGAAATATCCTTCGGCAGAAAGTCACTGGCACAAATTAGTGTCCGCTTTTATGTCTTTGAATGCTGTCACGATAAAAAGCCCAAATAAAACTGTTGTGATAAGGCACAAAATGATGACACAGACACTGCTGCTCTCGAGGGGAACAAAAAAGAAGCACCTTTATTTTCTGACTCCAACATTTATAGTTTTCCAAAGGTGACAGTGGATTGGAGGGCGACATTGCCGCCTCTCCAATGTGACTGGACAGACCAAGGGTCCATCAATTCTCTCCACCTCCATGAAAGAATGCAAAACATAGGTTATTTACAGAACTGTGTGTGAGAAAGTTTGTTGAAAGAATGCAAACATCAGAAGGCTTAACAAAGTCTTATAAAATCAGGGCGACATCTAATCTCATAGATGTTTCTGCCACAGGCTGCAAGCTTTCACATCTCTAAGGACATTTCAAAGTGTATTAGACAGCTAGCCCTGGTGCTGGTAGTTAACAGAGAAACCTCAGCCTCCTCTCTAGGTGTCAGTGTTGTTATACTGCTTGCATGAAGTGGGAAGATGTGATCAGGCTGGATGTTACAGGGAGGAGCATCTAGAAATTCAGTGTGAAAATGGATTGAATATGGTTCCTCCTTGCTTGGTGCCCATGGCTGTGCAGAGAACCGCTGGAGCATCCTTCCCTGCCTGCCGGTTGCATCCAGTCTGCACGGATCCAAAACAGCAGGCGATGAAGTACAGGAGCCCCATCCTGTGTCTCAGCTAAACAGCAAGGAACGGGTTCAGTTCAGCGTGGCAAAGGGAAGAGCTCAAAGCAAACAGAAAATAGGTCATTTGATCGTTCCTGGAGCGACCCAGGGCGCTCTGCAGCGGATAAATCCTGTAAGGGGATCATCTCTTTCCGGATACGCCTGCATCTCCCTCGTTTTTCTCCAATTCACTTTTCCTTTCTGCCTGACCCTCTCTCACGGGCCCTGCAGCCGCCGCCCCTCCGGAGCCCGGGCCCGGTGCGGGCAGCCCGAGGGAGCCCGGGCCCGGTGCCGCCCGTCCCGGCTGCGCTCCGTGTCCCCGCGGAGTGGGCAGGGGGAGCCCGGAGCCCGGGGAGCCCAGGGGGCAGGAGCAGAGCCCCGGAGCCCAGGCGGCGGGAGCGGGCCTCCCGGGTCTCCCCACAGCCGTGCTGCCCCGGGGCAGGCCGCGCCGCCGCTTCCCCGCCTCAAGCGCGGCCGATCCCCTGCCTGCCTCTGCCGGCAGCGCCTGGAGAGCTGCGGCTGAGCAGCCGCTGGCCGGATGGCACAGAGCCCTTCTCTGCGATCACTCTCAGTACAGGAAAGGAGAAATGGCTGGAGAGAACTGGGACCAGGCCAGAGCAGGGGGTGCTGGGGCTTCTCCTTCGCCTGGGGTGCTCCCGTTGTTACAGAATCACAGAATTAGTGTTGGAAGGGACTGTTGGAGAGCATCTAGTCCAACCCCCTTGCCAAGGGAGGATCACCAAAATCAGGTTACACAGGAACGTGTCCAGGTGGGTTTTGAATGTCTCCAGAGTGGGAGACTCCATGACATCCCTGGGCAGCTGTTCCAGTGCTCTGCCACCCCCAACATAAAGAAGTTCTTCCTAATGTTGAGGTGGAATTTCTTGTGTGTTTTTGTTTGTTTTTTTTTTTATGGTCGTTACTCCCCATCCTGTCACTGGCACCACTGAAGAGTCTGGCACAGCCTCTTGGCATAATTGAGATTTTTATGTTGAGATCCCCTCTCAGTCTTCTCTAGATTAAGCAGGCCCAGTGCCCATCTCTCCTCACAAGAGAGTTGCTCCAGACCCCTCGTTGTCTTTGTTGCCCTTTGCTGGACCCTCGCCAGCAGCTCCTTTTCTTTCTGCCCTTCCCCTCACAGGGTGCTGTGCCCAGAGCTGTGCTAAACGTGCAGATACAGCAGATTATGGGTCCACCAGCCCCGCTGCCTACAGGAGCAGGAGCCAGGCTGCAAACCCTCCCAGAGTGAGGCTCATGTGCATGGGATACAGACAGCCCCTCTGGAAGCAGCTGGCTGTCACAGCTGTCCAGCAGGCCCACAGAGGGGCCAATCCTGTGCAAACACAGAACTGCTGCTCCAGTCTGCATGGCCCCAGCTGGTGTCCACAAGCAGGAATCAAAAATGAAGCACAACTGCATGGCCAGACCAAGCTGTGCCCTGCCCATGTCATTCACCAGCTGAAATCCCAGGCATCTATTGACTCACAGCAGCTGGAATTTGGTACCAAAGAACTGCAGAGTGGTACCATTCTTGAATACGATTTAGAGTCAGATGCATTCATCTGTTTTGTTTGCAAGTGTGTCTCTCACTCAGTAACACCGAGCCTGCTGCAGAAACTTGCTGAAGCTTGTATTTGACTTTAATCTCCTGGACAGGCTTTTCTGCTGGGCTGCTTTGATGCACATCTCGTGACATCTGCTTCCAGATGCAGAATTATCCCAAGACAGGTCCCAGAGAGCAGACCTTGGAGCACTGACAAAGCGTGGGTGGTGCCCCATCTCCCCCTGGGATCTGAGCAGGCAGCAGCAGAGCCTGGCTGACCTCCGTGCTCAGTTTTTCCCTCGTTTTCAGCTTCCCCAGGCACTGGCGCAGTGGCTCGGACCTGCCCTCACCTGAGCAACCTGGGCTGAGACTCAGCTGATTTACCTTTGTGTGCACTCTGTAGGCATTGATATCTGATCTAGGCATCCAGGAAGAGCTGCTTTCAGGGCACAGCTCATCTGATCTGTTCTAGATGTCTGCTTTTTAGTCAGTCACCCCCAGTGTCTCTTTCTCCCCTGTGACAACATAGGGAGCTTGCAGGGACATGTTCAGACCAGGCATGTGCAGATGGAGCCCAGTGGGGGCTGAGCTTTGCAAAGGGCCTGTTGTGGCTGGGGGTGTCAGACACCCAACCGGCTGGGGCATGTGCAATGTGCAGTTGTGGCTGCTTGCTGTTAAAATGTTACATTATGGTGTTGCAATCTGGCTGTCATAAAATAAGCTAGCAGCCAGATTCTTTGCTCAGGAGGAGAAGGATTGCTCCCCTTGTCTGACCCTCCTTCTGTGAGGGCATCCAAACACCATGTCCTGCTCCTAGTGAACAGTCACAAAGTGGCAGCCTCCTGGGCAGACCTTCTCCATCTCTGCAGCTGAAGTTGTTCTCATGTGTAGGTCTCTTTCAGATCATGAAGAAATGTATTATATTCCTTGATATAAATGAAGCTACATTGCCAGAAGCAGAGACTTCTGATGTTTATTACAAGTGCTATTTACAATACCAGCATGAAAGCAGAGCCTTTGGAGAAAAGCACAAAAACTCCAGTAACATGATCACACATAAACTGCTTGGGGGAATTAGACCCCACCAGGAAAAGTGACCTGTGCTCTTTCCTAATCACTCTTGAAACTTTCAGAGCAATGTCAATCCACAGATCTGGAAGCACTTCACAGATGTGTAATAGGTGGAGACATGGCAATTAAAGGCTGTGGCAGATCTCACACTGATTTTTGTAGACTTCAGATAAAATTACTGCATATCATGTAATAGGCAGCTGTAGGTCAGGAGCTGTTGCCCCCAGCCAGTGTGCTTGAACCACCAGGTGCCTTTCCTCCTCTTCTAGTCCCAGCTTATCAGTGTCATCACTCTAAAATAAATGGCACCAAAGTTCACACTTTGTCTGTTCACAGAGACTAACAGAGCTGTTGAAGACTGGAGAGGCTGTTCTCATCATCTAGTCTGACCCTCTACAGCACACAGCAGCTGTTCTTGACCTCTGAAGGCTTCAAATGATGGAAAGGGCCCATGGTCTTGGCTAATTGTTCCAATAATCAAATGCTTTTATTGTGTAGAGCTGCACTTAATCTTTGCTCTCAGTCCATCTAGTGGCAATTCTAGACACTGACTCTGTGTTCTCAAAAGACTTCTGAATAAAAAAAGCACAAAAGCTCCTCTGACAATTAGAAGAGGTTTCTAACATTTAAAGTTGTACTGCACAGTGTATTATAATCTCTATTTTATGAAAAAATATATGTTGTTTTTATATTCAAAATATCTTTTCACCTATTGTTTGATAAGTAACAAGCATACATCTGGGTCAGTCAGTTCTACCTTCTCTGCTTTTGTCCTACCAAAGACAAGCCAGAGACATGAATGGATGTGCTTTGGCTCACTGAGACTGAGAATTCATTCTTGATTCCTTCACAGGAAGGAGCACTGTTAGTAGTAGAGGCAGCTGCCAGGAAAATGGTGCCTCTTTAGCATAAAGCTGTTGCTCATGTAAAACCTTGTTATTCCTTGACTTTGTAGATCCTAAGCCAGGGAAGTATTCCTATGCATGTCCAAAATAAGTTTTTATAGGAAAGATCAAGGTGAAGAATGAGTTGGAGCTGGAGATCAGCATTTTGCACCAGGAAGGGTGAAGCTGTGCTTTGTGGTCAGCACTGGTTTCCACATGTAGGAGCTGCATGGGACTCACAGGATGCTTTACCTTGCTTAAACCTGCCCCTGCAAATGCTGAGTACACCAGCTAAACACACCTCAGCTGGGTGCAGGCATTCTGGGCAGTGTTAGTGCTTGGATCTGGCATCTCTTCTATCCATGGCTCCTCTTAGTTCAGCTGTCAGCTATTCTGAGACTGGAGTATGAGAGCACCACTCCAAGAGCTGTTGCTTTTCACCCAGCTGTTGCCCAGCTGTGGGAGACCACGGCAGCAGCAGTGTTGGCCATGACATTGTGTTTGCAAACATGGAGTTCAGAACCTGCAGAACCAGGTTATGCTGCTGTTGGGTTTTTCTGTTGGCCATGACATTGTGTTTGCAAACATGGAGTTCAGAACCTGCTGTGGTACCAGGTTATGCTGCTGTTGGGTTTTTTTCCCTACGAAGGAAGGAAATAAGTTTGTGCAGTTCAGCAGCAGGAGCAGTAGTAAAGAAGGATGAGTATTCATCTGCCTCTTTGCCAGTTTTCTGGCTGAAACTATAGCCTGTCTCTCCCTTGCCTTAAAAAAAAAAAAAAAAAAAAAAAAAAAAAAAAAAAAGCTATAGAGCTACAATAATCAGAGAAATACCCAGGAAAGTAAATACAAAAACCTGTGGGTCTTCCTGTCATGAAAATAATGCAGTTAACTTCTTCAAGTAACAAAATCTAATGTCTGGAGGTTCAAGGTGTGCCTATGGGTAGATTGGTGTCAGAGTGCTAGGAAGATCAGAGTTACAGCAGCACTACCAGGTACTGCAGAGTTTCTTTATGTCACTGGGAAGCCACCTGAATAGAAACTGAATGTGCTGTATTTACAGCTAAAATATGCAAACAATGGTGGGTTGGAGCACTGAATGTGTGGCTGCCCCTGTTGGTGCTGGAGGGTCAAACAATGTTATGACAACTGCCATGGACACAGTAAAGTGATAACGTGCTCAGGGAGTACAAATCAGTCTTTCTTATCTGTATCATTGTGGTGTTCATTACACACTGGGTTTCTGATTGTGCAATGAAACAACATTTGACTGAAGATTATTTGTGTTTGTTAGGGAAGTTACTCCCAAGCCAAGCCACTCCTTTGGAGCACAGCAGAGCTACAGCACCATGAGAGCTGTTTTTGTGAAGTGTAGGATCCAGTAATTTCACTGTGGATTTCTCCATCCAGGTCCTTTGTTTTATGACAAAAACAATGTATGTGAGAGACTGAATATAATCTTCATTGACTGCCGCTGCTCAACTTAAACTGAAATTTTCTTTTACCACCCGATATCAGTCCCTTGCTGTCAAAAAACATTTTTGCAATCAGGAAAGAAAACAAGCTAAGACAAGCCATGGAGTATTAAGTCATCATTTGTAATTACTTTTCTTCAGATTAAAATAATTTTATAAAATCTTGTCGGGTTTGTTTTTTTTATATCAGGTTTTTAGACAGCACTTACATTATATATGCTCACACTCAGAAAAGATTATTTCACTCCATGTGTTTACTGTCATTATTCTTTTGAGTATATTCCACTTGATCCTGTAAAGCATTAAATGTGCCAGAGGAAATACTAAAGGTGAAGATATTGAATGCTCTTAGTGTTGCAAAAGATAAACAAGCTGAGAGTGTTGACAGCCTGAGATGCCATAAGAAGCTGTGGATTTTCTCTACTCCAGAACTGCTTTCAAGCCATGGACTTTTCTACAGCAAGACGGGAGGGCAAAGAAGGGCTGAAATAAAATACTGAATGAAAAGAAAATATTTTTAGCTTCTACCAGCAAACATTTCTACCCTGGTGTGCTTTTCATTCATTTGGTTGCTCAGCAGGGACAGGAACGCCATTCACTGCTGAAAAAACACATCTTTGAATGCTGCTGTTCCCAAAGGCAGTCAGAGGATGGGGCCATGCCTGCCCAAGGGAAACTACAGTGTCTGCAGGAGGCAGTGGGCACTGAATGCTTCTGTCCATGACTCTGCTTTGCTTCCTCTTCTTGTTTCCTCTTCTTCTCTCCTGCTCTTACATGTACCTGCCAAAGGTGCATCCAGATTCATCCTGCCTTTGGGTCTGGTTTACACATCTTATGGCCACCTTTTGTTTTACAGCTGAGAGAGAGACAGCAATCACATCTGATTCTTTGGCCGTTCAGATCGGGGGTCACTTGGGAGGTGTCTTGGAGTCTCATGCACTCTGGTCTAATAGAAAAGCAGAGTTCATTTTGGGAGAGGAGGTCAGTTCCTGCTTTAAGGGACTGGTGAGGATAAGCCCCCATCCTCAGACTCTTCTTTCTTCTTTTGCAATCTCAGCCCAGCTTAGCCTGCTGTTTCTGATTGCCCTGCTGAGGGCTTGGCAGCTGGTTTTGTTGCTGCAGTCAACTCTTTCCTCTTCTCTGAAGACTCATTTTTGCTTGGTGCTTCTGCTCTATCCACCCCTTGGCCATTATTTTCTGTGGTAATGGACATTTCCTGCATAGCCAGCATTGGCTGCAGGGGCTCATTGCTCTTCTTCCACCTCCGGGCCCCCGACCGTGTATTGAACTCATACATTCTGCCAGTAACTTGAAAGAACAAAAAGACAACAGATTAAAATCATTCTTCCTTTATCAGATTAAGACATGACAGTTCTCAGCATGGAACTGAGATGAGAAACGTGAAGCACTCAGAATTCAGCTGAGCTGGGGAGGCAGCCCTGAGAGGGAAATCCTCATTTCTGTGGGGAGCTGGGCATTGCAGTGGCTGCTCAGAGGAGATTCTGGCTGTTCTGCCACTATAAGAATTGTCCTTTGGGGGTTAGGGAAACGGGATATTTAAAACATTACTGTTCCAAAAGAAATAAATTTCTTATCACCTTATAAATCTATCCAAGTTCCAGGTACCAGGGGTTAACATGGGCAGTGTAGCAAACACATCCATGGTTGTAAGAACAAAACTTCTATCTTCAGCCATACCGAGCAAGACCATTGTGTATGTCTGTGCCTGTTTTGTCATGTAGACTTGCCTACCAGAGGCAGCAAACCTTGCTTAGGAGTACAGACATTTTCCAGACCATGTCAGCTCATCTGGACTGACCAGGATTTGGAGACCCAGTGAGTCTTGACTGCACACATTCCTTCTCCATTTACACAAAATGTTTTCTTCCAGGCTTGCTGTCCACTTTGCCATTAATAGAGTGACGTACCGTGTGTTTCATACAAGTACATGATTTTCTCATATGGATAAAATATTGTTACGTTTGTGTTGTTTAGCAAACATGGCTATCTCTCACTGTCAGAAAGACTTCTGTCTCTATTCAGGTTTTACGGGTGATTTCTACTTGTACATTAAAAGCAAAATATCTTCTCCTTCAGTTCATTGCTACCTAGAGATAAGTGAAAAAATTGGTGTGTGTCCAGTGTGATCACCTCACACTCTAACTCACTGTATCTTGCTACAAAGAGAATCAGGAGCTATAATGGCACTTTCTGTAATTAAGCAATAGAAGACAAACAAAAGACCATTAAGGCTTGGAAAGAAAGAGTGGTTATGTGTTACTGAATGTTGCAGTTTGTATCAGAATTAATGGTTTGTGACACATTAACACAATTTGAGCAACTCAAGATGAAACTGGACCTCTTTACATGTTATTTTTTTTCTGACTACTTACAAGTCAGGCATGTTAAAGCAGCCCAGATCAGGAAACAGCTTCTGACCATCCCTCTTAATCATATTCAACAGATTATGTCCTGGGAATTATTAAATCTCATTTTCAAACCAGCAGCCTTTGATCCTCTAGGGTTTGCAATGAGTTGTGGAAAATAGAGAGGAGGAGTGGAGAGCACACATATCCCTGTTGTCACCACAGAGCCGTGTTAGAGCTTAATGTTTGTGTCAGGCATGACACAAATGCTATGGCTCTGGATGACTGTTTGGATGGCCTCAGCTATCCTTAAGTCCAGTATGGTCAGGTTTGTTGAGAAAGGGAGCCCCAGCTGTTCTGCAAGAAGACTGGAAAGCAGCTCTTGCAGCAGCCTAGAGACTACCCATGTTTAATATATTACAAATGCAGTTACACAGGGAAAAAAGCAGGGATTTTGGAGCCCATTCCTCCAGATCTCTTTATAAATAGCAGGTGAGCTTGGACCTGGATCAAACCAGCCTTGAGCAGCCTTGTGGATGGACTTAATTGCACAGTAGGGTCCCACTTGTTTGCCCAAATTGTACTGAAGTCTCCATGCCTACTGTTTCCCATTAGCTCAACACATCCAACAGCTCTGAGCCAGCTAATAAGAAACACAAGTTGCAGGCACTTTGGTGGAAATTGGCCAGATGAATCCAAGCCTTGAAACAAGCCTGCCTTCTTCTGGATGATTTCTAGACCTATTGTTCCAGGCCTATGTTCAGATCTATTATTTAAAAACTTTTTTTCAGATTGTCACATTTTACCAGCCCCTCATCTCCATGCTGGGGCTCTCAGCCATCAGGCACGGGGCTGGGCACCCTAATTCCAGACCAAGAATCAAACTAAGGGGCTCAGGCAGGGACTGTGTTTCAGGAGAATGAGGTAAGCCAGATCAATCCTCAGTAAAACAAAAATATTTTTCCTGTAATGAGCCCTGCTGCAGAACAGTGGCTGTCACTTGGGGAGCAGGATGAGCTTCCCAGCTCATCCTGAGCTTTATAGCTTTCACCTTATTTTTGCTTTTCCCAGCTGGTTAATCAGATATGCCCAGAATGTGCATAGCTGGTGGCACAGTAGCTGTCGCCAGCTGATGGCCTTCCCTTTTCTCCCCAACAAGGGATGCCTGAGCCTTGGATAAACAGCAGCAGCACACTGTTGCTGTAAGGGAGGAGGTTTGTGCAGGAGCCAGTAACTCACCTACCCACTTCCCCAGGAGAAGTTTAGGAGCTGAAGGCAGCACTTCTGCAGTGACATTAATCTCCTGGCCATCTCCCAGACACGAGATGGGTGAGACCACGTAGCTATGATACAGCAGCAGCACACTGTTGCTGTAAGGGAGGAGGTTTGTGCAGGAGCCAGTAACTCACCTACCCACTTCCCCAGGAGAAGTTTAGGAGCTGAAGGCAGCACTTCTGCAGTGACATTAATCTCCTGGCCATCTCCCAGGAGATTAATGGGAGATGCACTCTCACAAGATGGGTGAGACCACGTAGCTATGACAGCACCAGAGCACAACAAGCAGGAGACTTGCAACACATTCCTTCTCCTCCCCCACCTTCCTATTCCACATCCATACATTCCAGTTTAGCAGAGGAGCAGTGAATAGTCTGACCATCAGATGTGTGCTTTCAAGGGCTATAAGTATATTCTTACATATACTCTATATATTCTACCATTACAAATGTTACTGAGACACTGTCTTGATTTTCACTATCTGAGATGTAGCTCCCATTCTCCTTGGAAATACCAAACTGGAAATATGAAAAGCCAATGTCAAACGATATTTAAATCAACTAATCCAGTTTGTTTCCAGCCTAATGTTCATATCCTCTGTGAATTGCTTTTTATTACCTGGGTCTCTGGCTTCTCCATCAAAGACTGTGTTTAGCTTTGTCATTGTCTGTGAAGAAACACAAAATGTAAAATGAAACCTGGGAATTAAGTTAAGTCAGAAGGAGGAGCAGTGTCTTGGAAATGTGATTTACATGGACGGAGGTAGATCTGTGTGACTTGCATACTGCATTCCTTTAGGCTGGGTTTTATTTAACCCAGACCAATGGCAACACATTGGACCACAGTCCAATGGCAACAAGAGCCATTTGTGGTGTAGGGTTTCCTCACTAGATATTTAAAGGAGAATTAATAAGTTCTGACATGCTAAATGTCTCCACGTGTGTTACCACAAGAGGATCTCCTCCACCCAGAGTAGGCTTGGGAATCTCCTCTCTGAAAAATTTGGGGAGAGGGAGTTCGCTAATCAAAGTGCCTTGCAGAGATTCACAGAATATCCGGAGTTGGAAGGGACCTACAAGGGTCATCACAGTCCAGCTCCTGGACCTGCAAAGGACCACTTCAGCAACCACACTATGTGCTGAGAGCATTCTGTCTATTTATGCAATTATGCAGCCTTTATGCAATTATGCCTATGAAAAGGAAGGAGCCCTGAGGTCCAGGAGCAAAGAAACATCTCCAACAGTGGAAACATTTATGACATCTTGCTGCAAAGACCTTATCAAGGCCTAACTCTTTACAGCCTGGGTGTGCTGGCACACCTTGCTGGTTGCACTCAGGTGGATCAGAGTTGGCTCCACAGGTCAGTGGAGTCTCAGCAGTGCACTGCTGCCATCAGTGAAGCTGGGGCACTTCTTGTCCCACCTCTGCAGCGAGTGTCCCTGTCATTGCTGTGGGCACAGCCTGTCAGGCTCCCAAGTACAGCATTTGGGCACCTGGAAGCAAAGGTGCCCCAGTGCAGGTGAGCACTCCTCACACCCCTTGTTGCTTCCAAGCACAGAGGCCAGCTGGGACAGTGAAGTGATTTGCACTTGAGGGTAATAATTATTTCCTTGCCTATCATTTCTGTATTATCTTCGGAAAATAGACACCATTCATAGAAAGAGTCCTATGGTCATATTTCATGATGGGGCTGGCAAAACTGGGGTTTCCTTTGAGGCCGGCAGTACTTACCACAACTGCTTCTTTCTTAGACTTCTTCTTTTCTACAGAAAGGAAAATGCACATTTTTAATAATCAGAATTTTCTGATAGTGACTGTAGACACTAAAGTCAAGATTTCCTGAAAGAAATAGACATTCTTTCTACTCAAATGTTGAGACATCTTAAATGAGTCTTATTTATTTTCAAATGCTGAGTGAGAATACACAATTGCCAGTGACTAATCAAAAGACTAGCCTTGAAAAGTCAGTAATGAATGAATAGTAATTGTTATTACAAATTTCCCTTTCTAAATAATATGAACAAATACAGAAATTCACCTTTGGGAATATCTGAACTGGAAATGCAGATTATTGTTTTACACTAATGTTTGTGGTTGCAAAGCTTGTGTCAAATATCGGCTTGGATACAAAACATGGAAGAGCTGCATTTTCAGTCAAGTAAAATTGAGATTGAAGAACAGTTTGGTTGTGTGTGAATTTACCACACTATTAGCTCATCCCACATGCAGACAAATACAGCAGCAGTGCCATGGGCATCTCAGCAGCATGGATTTGTGGATGATACCCAACTAGTTGCTATGATTTCTTCTCACTCACTCCTTGCCAATTTGTTTAATGTCCTTTCTTTGGAGAACTGTGCCTGGCCACAAATGTGCTTTCCAACCAGTGGTGCAAAACTCTGAAGTGCTGCAGGTGGATCTCAGCTTGGGCACTGATGGGAAACCTGCTCTGTTCTGTCCTTTTCTGCCCAGCATTTGGGAACCAGTTTTTTAGAAAGCAGAAAGCTTCACTTATTGGAAACCACCCAACACTGAAATGTCTCAAATTGGGCAACCAAGAGAACAGCTGATTTTGTGGGGTTTGTTATTCCTGTGTTTTTTTCCAGTTGGGAGATACTGACTGAGGAAAGGGGAATTACAAACACAGGGTCCTACTCAGCCCAGATGAACAGTGCTTTCTAGCAGAAATGTAATGGGACTAAAAAGAACAAGACTGCTTAAAAAAACCCATGCTTTTCCATGCGTGATTTATCTCCTTGCTAGGTTATACAAACCCTTTTGAAAGCACCAATACTTCAAAATAAATCTTTATATATGTGAAGTAATGGTGCCAAGGGAGCAAATGATCAGAGAAGTGATCAGAGAAAAGGGAATTAAGAGTGCAGAGGATTCTTGAAGGTGCTGTAGATGGCTGGGATTATTTTTTAACAGATAAATTACATTATTTCTTAAGAGATAAATAACAGCATATAAATTGCATGTGAAAAATACAGTCATTCTTTAGCATCTATGCCAGAATACCAGACTACTCTGAATTTGGATTTTGCCTAATAATTAATAGATTTTAAGACTAAAAAGGCCATGAAATCACTTTGTCAGGCCTCCCATAATTGGCCAGGATTATCTAATCTCAGTACCCTTCTACTGTGTCAAATTTCTATCTAGAAATTAATTTACAGGTTTTGCATGGACAAACAAGGTCTTATTTTGAAGCATTAAAAGATAGAAAAGAGGTACACACCTGGAGCATTTATCCTGTAATGAAAAGAAGATTAAGAGTTAACAAATGTCATGGTTTTCCCTAAAAAAAAAAAAAAAAATTAATTCTCTTTCACTTGGCAAGAAGGATGTGTTTCCTTGAGTTGTGAGATTTGCTTGATTTATTTGGTTTCTGATTTTGCTTTCACAGAAAGCCTGCATCATTTAATGCTGCTCTCAAACAAGAAAACAGTTCTGAGCATTGCTCTAACACTTCTTCAAGAAGGAATGCTCTTAAAATAATAAAGTCTTATTGATGATAGCATAATGGATTTATATAATCTGGAAAAATGTATTTTCAGATATATTTTCAGATATTGTGATTTTGTTCCATCGTGGGAAAAAGGTAAATTTTTTGGATCAGATGTGCTCAGAGAATGTCTTTTAAAATATCTGAAAGTTTATAAATGTTTTTTGAAAATATAGAAATTGCTTTTTAATGGGAGACACTGGTTCCCAATAAATCATTTGCCCAATTAGTAAATAATAGCAGTATCTGAGATTCATTTGTCATTTTTATCACAACCTTTTACTGCCTTGCACACATGATCTGAACTACAGTCACAGTCATTTAGTAGTTCTTTACATTTAATGTAACTTTTAAATTGATGTCCAAATCCTGAGAATCCTAGTATGAATCCTTTTTTTTTTTTTCTTTTTTTTTAATCCCAGCCACTTAAAGGACTGCTTATCTTTGTTTTGTGAGGCACAAAGTCAACTTAGAGGCAGCCTGGCTCCAGCCCACTGAGAAAGCAGCCAACAGGGATCTCTCCACATCCCACAGTGAATCAGAGCTGGTCCCAGGTGCTTCCATGCCTTTTGCCAAGCATGAACACTTAGAGGTAAGCTTTATGGGCCAGAGCCTTGTAACTGGTTTGGTAAAACTCCAGGAAATCTGCAGAAGTTTTGCCAGAGCAATGAATTTGGCATGAGCACCAATATTTGCAAAGGACACTGGGATCCATAGCTGAGAGGGAGGAAAATGCATTCAGTAACTACCTAGATGGGAGCTCCCTTGGAGAGGGGGTCAAATACAAACCAAAATATTTGTGGTCAGCATAGTCTGGCACAGGCTCCAACTGAGCCTCATGAGCATGGCTGCCTTTAGATGTTATAACTGCTAATTCCACTCCTACCTTCCCCTAATGTTAGTGTTACTAAACCCATGAGAAAACATGCCATGGACACATTTCCTCGAGTTCATATCAATAACACCCAAAATCGCTGTACCTGGTATTAGCATTTACTGCAGTACAGGCTAGAAAAGATTCAGAGCACCACGGCAGAAAGGCCTGAGCCATCTCTGTCCCTGCCAGGTGGTGCTGGGACTGCCCAGAGTGCCATGTGGGGGACTCACAGAGGGGTGCTGCGTGCCTTCCCTGGCGGGGGGCAGCGGAGCCGGGCGAGCAGCAGGAGCCCCAGGTAGCCCAGCAGCCCGAGGAGCAGCGAGGCGCCCAGCGTGAGCACGAAGGGCACGTACCACGCCGACGGAGAGTAGAGGTTCTCCCTTCTCGTCACAACAGTGAAGCCAGGCTTTGAAAACAAGACAGGAAGAGTTCCTCAGGGCTGCATACTGACACCAGCGTCACCTTTCATCTGGATGAACTTCTGCACTGAGGCAGCCCAGCCTGCCCCAGGGCTCGGCAGGTGATGGGCACAGGGAGGTGAGGCAGGCACTGACTCATGCCCTGTGCACTGCCAAGGCAGATCAGGTGGCTGGGATGGACCACTGAGCTCCTGGGGCTACCAAAGGCAGGTGAAATGGAAAACACAAGGAAAAGGGGAGGTTCCAGATAATGTTTCAATATCTTATATCAAAACAAGCATGGCGGGGGTTTAAGAGCTTCAGGTTGCCTGAGAGGCTGTGGGCACACTGGTGGAGGGCGAGAAAGTTCAGGGAATTCTGCCATTACTGAGATACTGTTTTCTTTTTACCTAAGGCAAAACTGGAAGTAGGTCATCTTCACTGCAGTAATCATTCAGACTGCTTTGTAAGAAGAGTTGAACCCTAAGGAACTGGGTAATTGTATAAAAAGAAATGGAACCTTCTTTTTTACCCAGTGACTTGTTCCAGAAGGAAAAACCACACTTCCTGAGCAGTTGCAATCTCCCACATCTTCCTGAGTGTCAGGAGACACATCTCTGAGCTGGCACATCACTTGGTGCTAACAGCTCATTCATTAAGGTCCCATCATGAAACTATTCTCACGCATTTCACTCTACCTAGTTCATTACCTAGTGTGGTACTATTAGTTTTGATCACCTACTGAAGTTTTTATTTAATTTTCTGTAACACATTTGTAATCACATTGAGTATGAAATTGAGCAGGCTATCTATTTCTTTCCAATTTAAGGATAATTTTAAAATAATCTATTTAGTCTTGTCAAAAAAAAAAAAAAAAGATACATCCAGTCCTTAGAGAAACATTCAATCTCAATATCACACCACCACTTTCTCCTCACCTGGACTCAAGTGACAAGTGACATTTTGTAATGGGGCTTCTTTTCTATACTACCAGCTTTCCAGCTTCTGACTCATCGAGTTGCTGCACTGAATGCATGTAAAGAGTAGTTATGGGAGAACTTGCTGTATTGGAAGTGCTCTTCTGGAAAATAGCCTGCAAGTGGAAGGCTGATATCTCTGGGGAGACAGATTTAATGCTGTGGTATGTGGTTGAGACTGTTTGTAGTTGTGGTATAGCATGGGAAAGAAATACAGAATAAGTTTTTTCAGCTTAACTTTTCATTTCCATATCAAGTTGGGGGAGTAGAAGTCAGTGAAAAAATCATTTATTCCTTCCCAAAAGAGCATTAGATAAGAACAGGGTTATTAATCAGTCTGAAAATTTGGATCTAAGCATGTTCATAGCAAAGCAAACCAGACTTGGATTTGCTGTTTGCAGGATCCTTTGGTTCTGGCTCCGTTACCAGAAGCCTCTAGAAGACACAGAACATTTTACAGCAAAGGCCTCTTTTACCACTTCATTTGGATATTCATGCTTTCATTCCTGCATGCAAGAGGGAAAAGGATAATGCCATCTGCAGGCAGGGAATGGATGGACTGTGGATGATGGAAGATGGTGCAGCAAGGCATGAAGGGGTGACTGATACAAGGACAGAGACAGAGTGATCTGCGCCCTCAGGCAGTGTCACATCTACAGGAAAGACAAAGGCAAGCTCTCTGTCCGTCCTGCACCAGCCTGGTGGAAATCAGCTTCAGAATTGAACTGGTGAGACAGAGGTCAACTGCGATGGCTGTGTGAAGAGGTGAACAGTATTGCTGGGACACAGGCCCACAGATCCACAGGCTGTGCAAGGTTAGATCCCACCTGGGCTGCCAAAAGCTGTGCAGGCTTACTCAGCTCAGCTATGGACCATCACATGGGCATGCAGCTCAGGAAAGATCCATCCTGCCCCTTTGGATTTGCTGTCTGAAACCTGCTGAAACCGTAGCGACACACTGAGGCTGTGCAAAACTGCTTCATTTCCTGACATGCTGCTCCAAGTTTTACATGACAGTGACTTCAGGTCTGGACAAGAAACCCTTACGGCAGATGAGGATTTGTTGTTGTTGCTGTTGTTGTTGTTGTCTGTTTTAACTTTGATAGCCACAGATTAATGTACTTCAATGATAAAGAAGCCTACAAAACTGCAAGGCACATGGGGGAGTGAATAGTTATGAATAAAAAAAGAGGTAGTGCAAAATGCATGAGGTAATTTTAAGGTTCCAGGCAAAGGTTAATCCCTGCTCTTTTCTTATTAATAAAGCTGCCAAAATCTTTAACTTTCCAGTTGTATGGTAATGGCAGCGTGCCCGGTCCTTTGGCTTCCTGCCCTTTTTGTTTTAGAAACTGAAATACAAAACACATGTTAAGACTCTGTACCTGGGGCTAATCCTTCATGACACTAAGCACATCAACCACCTCTGGCTTCACCATAAGAGCAAAGGGCTCAGAAACTCCCAGGACTAGATGCACTCTAGTGTTTTGCTTTCCTTTTGCATACATCTATCCTCTTCTCCTTACTCCTGTGGAGATTACTCCCTAAAAGAAATGCAGAACTGGCCATAAGTTTTAGTGAACTTACCGTAGTGGTTGTGGCAGTAGTTGGGCTTGGGATAACTCTGATGCTTAAAGTCACTGTTCCAGTTTTAGTTAAGTGTGTAGCTTTGCCCCTGGCAGATGCTAAATTGTCGTCGGTTATGTGGACACGCAGACTGTAAACCCAGTTTGTATCAAGGCCACTCTCATAGTCAAACATTGATGCAAGAATCAGACGAGATGTGTTGGAGCCAGCACTTGGTGAAAAGGTGAAATGACTGTTCTCATTGCCTGCAAGAAGGTAATACCAAAATGCAAAAAAAATTACTTTAATCCCATGTTAAAGTAAGTGTGTGTAACAAGCAGTGAAGTGTGGTAAAATGTCAATGACAAGAAGGGCTCCTTGATCTTCCTTGTACCATATAAAATAATTTAAAACAATACAGTCATAAAAGCATTACAATCTAGAATAAGACCTTCTATGGGGACATAGCAGAGAGGAGCCTGTGGAGACACTTGAGATCCACAGGGCACACAAGAGGTCACCTGAATGACCTGAACTTACAACCTGGGGAGCACTCAACAACACCCAGCAGGGGTGAGGACCCTGCGGTGTGGCAGGGCTCATTCCACTACTGGGGTGTCCCTGGAGTGCTGTTCCAGCCCCTCTCCATGGATTCTCCATCTGCCCAGAGGCAGTGGCCTTTGAAGAGAGTTAATGGCTCAGTGGCACTCATTGCCTCCAGTGCTTTGTCAGCACCATGGGGCAGGGAGGACAGTTCAGAAGTGGTGGTTCCCCACCCCTTGCTGTCTGTCCATTGTGGCTGGAGAGATGCTCATGGCCTGGGCTGCAGGCAGATCAGCTCCAGCTGTTAGGATCTGGACAGACCACATAAACAAGAAATCAGAGCCTTGAAAAGGCACCAAATGTGCTTTGGTTTTGCTCCTGAGGCCCCACAGAGATCAAGAGTTGACATGTCCTTGAAGGTCATGCCTGTTTTATAGCACAAAAAGGGCCATGAGCTGTTCTGTGGCTCAGAGGCCAATGCATGACACAGCTCAGGTCTGTACCACCAGGACTGGGACTGATTCACTAACACAGCCTTTCCATTTGTATGGAATCATGTGTCAATACCATGTTCCATACATCATCTTGTCTGCAGATTCATACATCATCTTGTCTGCAGAGCTCCTTCTGTGGCATCAAAGGGCTGCAGTAGGACAGAGATTCTCTCTTTTGATACACACAGCTTTTTACTAGCACCTGGACAATCTGCTCCCTCCTTCACAGCAGTCACCTCAGCAACAAAAGAAGGAATTGCCCCAAGAGAGTGTGTTTCCATTTTTGTGAAGCTGAGTGTCATCCCATACCACTGCAGCTCTCAAAGTGGATGCAGCTGACCACAAGGTTCAAAGAAGGGTTTTTAAAAGGAGGATTTATTGTATACAGCATGGACCTACAACATGCATGTTCAAGCAGTTCTTTTGAACATCACACCTGCATTTATGTGATGGTGAGATACGCAGAAATACAGAACTTTCCATTGTTTCTCAAGATTTACTCTGCTGTAATTGGAAGGGAAATTTGACACTGCACACCATTCCAGCTCATTCTTCTGAAGTTCTTGTCAACTGTGTAACTACAAGCCTATTAATTAATATGGCAGGCAATCCAGCCTTACAAGGGAGTGGTTCTAGCTGCTAGCATCTGTAGCACCAGTAGCCAGCTTGTGGAGAGGATCAATGTAATGACGTGCAGAACTTGTGGCTCACAGCTAGTTCACCAGGAATTAGCACACAAACTATGTAAGGTATTTGTTTATAAATATAAGTGAACTATCAGCATTTGGTATTTTTTCCACTGTTCCCACTTGCCCACTGTGACACAGTACCTTCATTAATGAAGTAACGGAAAGACCTGGGATCAGAATCACGATCTTGACATTCAATCCTGAAGCCATTAATATTGGTCCCAACAGCTAAATTGACTGGGATTTGAAGTGAGAAGAAATTGGGTAAACAAACTGGTTCTTCATCATTTACTTCCAAAACAATCACAGTTACCTAGAAGAAAAGACAAATAGCAAGCTGAAGCTGCTTCAATGTGCTGAGACAGAATTTTGCTAACTTCAGAAACTGTTTGCTTTTGCCCATTTTGTTCTTTTGATCAACAGCAGTTGAAGAGCACTGAAGTGCCCTTCCAACCTAGCTCCTGCCAGAAAATGTCTGTGATCCTTTGTCCCTCAATTCTTGTGATCAGCACTCTTCCGAGAACAGGTTCTGTCACCTGAGCCATCTTCCAAAAGTGAAGGGTTTTCAAGCTGATATGTCTGTTTGAACAATCTGAATTGTGTTATAGTTAAAATGAGAAATAATAATAGTACCACAAAATCATTAAAAGCCTAATCATTAAACTCCCTTCCAAAACTCTCAGTTTGCTTTACAATCATTAGTTACACTTCTTAGCATATTTAATAACCATTTAGAGTATGATCCATGGAAGGAAGAGAGTTTATAGACTGTTCCCAGTGGGAGAGAAATGCGGGTAATGGCCTCCTGCATGGGTAGGAGCACCCTGAGTAGAACCAGATGTGTTTGATGTCATCTGGGATTAGTTAGCTAAAAGAAGAAGGTTACCTTTCCCAAAGTTCTTTCTTCTAATGTCTGTTTGTCAGGCAACAGATAAGCTTGACATTGTTAAAAGCTTCTGATGCTAAATTGTCATTAATTGTCACCTTGAAAAGTTATAGATGATAAAAAGATTTAATACCTCCTAAATAGCAACTCCATGGGTGGTGCTTGGCTGGAACGAAAAGCAAGCTTAGTACCTGTGTCACCCCCAAGAGATGTGTAAAAATCAAATATAAAGCAGTCATGAGGGAGAAAGTGTGAAAGAAGTCAAAAGGAGCCTGTCCGTGAAGGACACTGGGATTTTTTGAAAGAAGTTCCTATAAAATACCTTCTTCTGTGGATATGGCATCTATACTTTTTCTTCTGAATAAAATAGGTCTGGGCAGAAAACCTAAGCCAAACCCTGCTGTCAAAGGTTATCTTGGTACCTGGCATGGTCTTGACTTCTGCCAGATGGCACCATCAGGGAAAAAAGTAGATCTTGGTCAGGGCAAGGCACAATTCCAGAAGGCCAAGTGGACACAGCTACTGGGCTGGCCCTCTGACACTAACCCAAGAGGCCACCCAAGCCCTCCTCCCATCCACATCCTCTCTATAGCACTCCATGAAAACAAAGTTTTGATACGCTGCAACACAATTCTCACATTACTTTGGATACTTTGCAGGGAAAAAAATAACAAACAAAATCAAAAGTATCCTTGAGTGTCAAGGCACACTACAAAGACTCCAAAGACAGTTTGCCACTAAGCATGGCTACAATTCGATTGTGTTGCCTGGCCTCAGGACCCTGTTCTTTTTCTATTTTCCAGGTAAAATAAGAAAAAGAGTCTGAGAAGCAAACATCATAGTTAAAAATATTAAAATACTATTTTATCCTTTTTGTGAGAAATAAACCAAGACTGAGTAAGCAACACCTCTTTCATCTGAGTAATATATAACTGGGCAGGGTTGCACTTGCCTTTTACAGAAAGTGCTTTGCCCAGTGTCTCACTGTTCTTGCTAGGAAGAAGAGAGAAAGATGTAGGTAAAGGTGAAGTAGTAGAGTGGATTTACTCACTGATGCTGTTGTAGACTTCTCTTGATCTGAGGCCTGTACTGTGAAAATATGTTTCTGAGTTGTTTCATAGTCTAACCTAGCTAAAATCCTCACATCTCCTTTTGTTGGGCTGATCCAGAAGATATTTGTGTAATCGCTGGTGCCAGCTCCAGCTACAATGGAGTAAGTGATGACATTGGGTGGCCAGTCCTGGTCTATGGCATGCACTCTTCCAATGCTGGATCCAACTGAGAGACAGAAAATCCATATTTCATTAATATTTAAAGTAACAGAAGGTACAGATGAAACTGAACTAAAGATTTGGTTTAGAGTTTTTCACCCAAGAAAATTAAAGCAAAGGTATGATAAGCACTATTTCCCTGTGGTGTGCTATGGCTCCCCTGTACATGGGCTGCTAGCAGCAAATACCAAAACACAAGAGTGTGTAGAGAACCTCAGCAGAAGTGCTCCATGGCTGGGCCAAGGGAGTCCTCACTCGTCTGTATCAGTCTGTAAAGGTTTCTGTGCACCACCACAGTCCCTCCAAAAGGCTAATTTAGCACGAGCAGAAAGACAGTCTAAAACAAGACATCTGAGTTCAGTTCCTGGCACTGCCACAGATTTCTTGTGCAATTGCTGAATTTGTCTGTGTCTCAGCTTCCATCTGTACAATTGGAGTTTTTTGCCAGTTTAGTCTATTTAAGGGTAGTAGATGGCTGTGTGGTGGAGACCCTACTTGAACTGGAACTTTGAGCCATTTGCCTCATCTACATATATGAAAATTCATTTGGAGCAAAAAGGCACTTAACAACATGGCAACATTACTTCTATAATTTAGGTGCTACTTACTGTACCTTTAGTAATTTCTGAAACACTAAATACGTAAGATAAATTACGGAAGACTGGAAAAAATTCATTCACTGGCTTTATCCTGATGTAAATGTAGATGATATCTGGAAAATATAACAGAAGATTAAATCAGAAGATTAAATCATAGTTAAGTATGGCTGTGAAATTTTCTCATACATATATTCAAAATACATATGGTATTCCTCTCTCCATGATGTTACAGCACAGAAAACTATCAAAAGAAATGTAAAAGGGATACTTGCTTGAGTAGTTAGGATGGGCAATATCTTGCACCCTGACAGTCAAAGTATAAACTTCAACTCCTGGATTAGCTGGGTTTTCTAGATCAATCATTTCAGTCATCTAAATAGAAAGGAACATAATCATATTTATACCTTCACACATTAAGTCACAGTACACAGGATGACAATTACTCTATTTATCATTCTGTAAATATGATTTGCCCCTTGGGTATAAAGAACTGTTCTATAGGAATAACACAGACTAATAGTCAATTTCAGGATTAAGTTCCAGGCTTTTTCTGCATGCTCACACTTCTGCCAACAAAATTTCTTCCCCTTTAGAGCAGAAAGTTTAATCATTTGGACAATAAGGTCTTGACCTTTTACCTAGTCAAGTCAAAGCTTGTGTAATGAGCTGGCTATTTATGCTGCCCTTTCTTGGCTCAACAAGGATCTGTGATTGCTGACAGTAATAGCTTGAGCTATTGCCTGAGCTCATGCTTGCAGATATTAATAAAAAGGTATCAGGTCCAGCCACAAGTGTTTGCCCAGGAACCAAGTTGTTACTAAATGGTAGCTCACACAGATTTAAATCCTAATCTTCTCAGCTCTCTATCTTGCTGTGGAAGCCTCATAAACTTAGAGGCAGGGGGATTAACACACAGGCATCCACTGCTGGTTGTCTGTTCAGGGAGGTTCCTGGAGGAACAGGTTACTTGGTGTAGTCTGTTATATTGTACATACACAGGGATTAAAGGCTTGACAACAATCTTATCCTGTGCAGGAAGAAAAATGCTTTTTATGTTGGCAGATGAAGCAGCTAAGGGCAGTTATTATTGACACAGAAACCTCAGTTCTAAAATTAAAGTAAACAATACAAAATCATTTTACTGCTCCTGTAGCACTCTTGTCTTTTAGACAGAATGCCTATTTTCTGTTGTTTCCCTTTTTCTGTAGTTGCCCATGGATATTTTTTTAAAGCAAAAAACAACCACCATTGCACATGTCCAGGAACTGGTGGGGTTCCGGCCAATGCCAGTTTGCCAGCAGCTATCAGCATAAGGAATCCATATTTTGACATGTAAAATCACAGAAGTGCAAATCTCACCACACTTTTGTGAAAATTTGCCACTCAAAGTGATTTTACGATTCTGACCAGTTACTGAGTTACAGAGTGTGAGATTTCTCAAGTATTTAAATTCTTCATGCTGAATAGCAAGGATCTTCCACAGTCTGTCATGAGTAAATGGGTATGAAATGGCATCAAATTTCTCTGTTTATTCCATATCAAAGTTGGTGCTTCACACTCCCTAAAAAAGAATATTTTTTTTAATCATATCTAGCACATTTATTTAAAACTGAAGAAAACACTCTCTGTTCACTAAATTCTGTAGAATCCTTAGAAAGCATCCTATCTAGGGGTATATAGTTCACAACCAGTCAAAACAGTCATTCTGCACATCACACCTACTGTGAAATGGATTACAGTAATTTTTTTTTCTTGTACAATAAATTTTAAAAATCCCTTTTAATATTTCATAAGTTGACTTCTCTAATGGGGTAATCTAACATAAAGCCACAAATGACTGACCACAAGTCTTCCAGACACATTGGACTCCAGAGCAAAGTAATTGCTTCCAAAACCAGATAATCCAGTGAAAATAAATTGGTTGTTTGATGGATCAGCATCAATATCTTTACAGTAATTTCTAAGATCAACAAGAAATGTCCCAGGAGCTGTATTTTCATTTGCTTCTTTCCTGTTTAAAACAAACACATTTCCCATCAAAGCAACTTATATTTCTCCTTTTGAACTCTTTATTTATCACAGGCCAAAACATTGATTTACTTTTTAAGTGAAACCCATCTAAATATGCAACCATGGAGGAAGCAACCCAGACACCGACCCACGTGCTGTGATGGATGACACCCCTGTACAGTGGGCAGGCTAATGACAAATGTCCACGTGAGCCTCCAGCTGCAGGTCTGGGGATGTGCCCTGGTCTGCACACAGGCCTGGGGCGGCAAGGCAGCCAAGGCAAGGAAGAGACTCCATACCTGAAGGAAGAAGGATTGCATTCTGGGGGGTTGTCATTGACATCATCAATAACAATAGTGATCTCCATTTCTCTGGCATGGCCACTGCTGGGGCTGTCCTCCACCCGGACCGTCAGTGAGATGTTGGGATGGAGCCGCAGCGGAAGCGCATCCCGGTCAATTCTCCCGGTCACCTGCACCACTCCAGTTGCTGTGAGAGAGCAGCCAGAATCAGACATTCACCATGGGGGGAAGCAACAAACAGTCATGGTGTACATGCAAGAGGGCAGGGCAGCTCAAGAGACAGATAGCAGAATAAAAAGTCTTCTGTTCTGTGCAAATCATGGCTGGTTTCGTTATTTTTTTAAGTGATGCAAAATGGCTCTGAACATTCTGAGTAAGATTAATGGTTAGATACCATTGCTGAAAAATGTGCCTTAGGAGGCCTCAGCAGAGGGCTTGTAAAGCATTTAGGTTTCTCTTACTCTCAAGCCTCTAGTGCAAGGCAGAGTTGAGTGTGTTCACAGAGCATCAAGGACAACAAGCTGCTAATGCCAGTGCTGTCCTGGCTCCCTAGCTAGTAAAACAGCTTCTCTTTCCACTGTTATCATTCAAGCATCTGTCAGCACCTCCAAATCTACTCACACATCAACAGAGCTGTGACAGACTGTGCCAAGTGCTCTGGTCAGCCACTCACTTAATATTTTTTTTTTGCTTCTCTTAGCCTCTGTCAGAAATAGAAGATTTTTATGGCACAGTACTATTCCCAGAGCACAAAGGGGTTAAAAGAACAGTGCATACATCCTCCATATTTTGGAGTGTAATGAGGAGGAAGGTGGCAATACAAGGCCAAAGGGCATAGAGAATCCAAAGCATTTTTGGATCCTCCTGAGCCCCCACAGTACTGTGTTGTGTGGCACTTCTTACAACTGTGACAAACAGCTCTAAAACAATAGCAGACAAAGAGCAAAGCTGTCACTCAATGCCAGCCCTGGAGGAAAAACTCCTGGTGAACAGATGTACAGAACCCCGAGAGCATGAAGAAATAGGATCACCATGAGAAAGAGGACTCTTTTGGATGGCCTTGCCTGAGGAGGGTCATAGATGGAACAATGAACTTGAGGTGTAGATTTGCTGAGCACCTCAGTGCTAGAGAGGATTTCAGACGGGAGGGAGGACACCACAGTCTAACTACCTGCAGATATTTCAGGAGCCCGAGAAGGGTCACTGCAGTCCTCAAAGATTAAAAATAAGTCAGCAACCTTACTTCCACCCAAGGAACTGTCACCCTCCAACAACAAGTCAGTATTTGTCAAGAAGTCACCTTTGGTCTACTTTCTTCAAGATATCTTATCATGTCTTGGTCAGCTGACCAAAGAATTTCACTCTAGTAAGGGACTGAGCATTCCTTATTGCTATAGGGAACCACTAAATAAAATAAGTCTATTTAAAACTAAGGCAAAATAATTTCTCCAGAGTAGATAGTCTTTTTTTGTTATTTTTCAGCTGTCAGAAGTCACATTCTTGTTTGTCTGACCTGGATTTATGGAAAAGTGTCTGTTAGATGACTGGATGCTGTAGAAAAGTCTGCTGGGAGAATCTTCATAATCAGGATCTTTAGCTGTTATATTGGCAACAATTGTGCCTGGGCTTTGTTCCTCTGGAATCCTGTAGATTCTTTGTTTTCTACAAGATAAAATTCAACAAAGCATGCATCTTGTTTGTAAGGGCAGCTGATTGCAGACTTAGCTGAGAAGCCAACTGTAGCAGCAGAGCCATGGCACTGCTGGGCTCAGAGATGGCGATTTGCATGTCTGGATAAATATCCCAGGCATTGGTTCTGCCAGATGGACATGTAGCAGTAGCTGAACTGGCATGTGCTCATGAGGCATGACACAGCTACACAAGTAAGTGTTCTTCCTCTGAAACTTTTCCACAGTAAAAGCAATTTGACTTTCACAGGACCATGGAAACTGAAGAGGTAGGAGGTCATTAAGTCATGCCATCCATCTCCTTAAAGAGCCACCAGCTCATAAAGTCATTTCCTTTAATTCCCTTGTTTTACAAGAGAAAAGCAAAAATCACAATAAATAATGTAGTTACTTATTGTAGTTACAAAATCATCTTTTGGAATGAATGCTGGAGCTTTCTGGGGGGCAACAGTATTACAGAAAAACTGAATTGTCGCTGCAGTAGGCAAAGGTAGGAAGGAGCACTCTTCTGGGTGCCTAACAGATGAACATGCCTCAAACTCCCAGAGCATCTGTCTATCTGATGCATTTTACCTCAGGAAAATGATTCTCTACTGCCACTAGTTGGTATGCCAGTGCTCCCAAATTTCCCATGAATTGAATTTTATAAGTCAGATACCGCCTGGCAGGCAACTGTGCAGGATTGCTTACAGTGGTTGCAGTTTGATGTTCACATGGGTACTCAGGTGGACAATTTCAGTACTTGTAGCACATGCAAAAATAGGCATGGGCCGGGACAAAAATGGTGCAAGGAATTTCAGAAGACTGATTTATATTACTGAAACACACACAAACTCACAAGCATCTCCTAATTCTAGAACTCAAAGGAAGTTGAAGGTCCTCAAGAATTCAAAAAACATTGGAAGTGTGTTTCAATACTAAATACTTTTTGTACTTTTAAAACATCCTATGCCACCACTTAAGTAATTGACTGCTCTGTAGTTCCCAGCACAGGAAGACACGAGTCCTTGGCTGTTCTCTGAAGACACACATCATGGGGCACTAAGCAATTGGAGCAGAGAATTGCAGAGGCAGAACAAAAGATCCCACACCTCAAGATCTCCACTTGCAATTTTAAAAATGGTTATGAAGACACACTATCTTCAACTGTTCTGTCAGTTCATATGAAAAGAGGCAAGCACACAGGAGAGAAATCACATAGGTTTTTCCCAGTAAAAGCACCTAACTTACAGCCAGAAGAAAACAAGGAGGTTATGAAGCCTGCTGTGTCAGTTGTTTATTAAGTTTCTAGTCTTGGCATTGAATCCCTTCCTTCCTTGTTCTCCTGCTGCTTCCAGAGTCATGCAGAAAGAAACAGATTCCACTCACTCCCACAGTTCTAAGTGGTTTTGGCCCAAAGTAGGATACTCCCTAGGCCCACTGGAACCCCAACCCCGACCTCTCTGTGAACAGCAAACTCACCACAGCTCCACCCTCACAGCCTTACCAACCCTTCTGCAACCTGGTCGTTGTCCCATCCCCACTAGATATTTTGGGAAGAAGTAGGGCATTATTGAGCACACCCTCCTAGCACAAAGCACCAGTACAGCTGGGGAGGAGCTGGGGCTACTTCCTACACAGCTATGTCTGGAATGTGTCCTGTTGTCCGTCTGTCTGCCACCTGCCAGTGGCTTTTTACAGGACGGTTCAAGCAGACCTTTCAGTCACTGCAATGTAATTGCAAAGGAAGCATATGCTTGTTTTCTTGTCTTCTCCTTTGCTTTCCTGACTCCACAAGTTTTCCACTGATTTTAACAGCAACAGTTTCAAAAGGCTGAATGCCAACGTGGTGTTGTGAACACCAAAACCAGATGTGTTTGCATATACTATGGGAACAATTAAAAAGACCCTTTGAAACTCTGCTCTTGACAGCTAGGATTGGGGTAAAATAAAGGAGCCTTGCCAGCTCCTCAAGCTTCCCCAGCTCTTACCCCAGCACTAATTACTACAGTGTCAGGCAGTACTCAGCCCCAGCATGCAGCTCAGATTGTAGCAGGGGACAGGCCATACATGTGCATATTAAGGATAGATCATTAAGTGAAATTTACTCTAAAATTCTTTACAAACTGAGCTGCTCTTTTTGAGCTGTAGTGTCAATCTAAAAGGGAGAAGATTCAAACAAATACCAGACTCTATTTCTGCCATATAAGTCTTAGAACTTAGCTGTTACGGATTCTCAAGTCACTGTAGTTTTCACTAATTCAAATAAGTAGATAAATATTTTAAAGAGCTCTTCTAGCATTCCAGACACTAGGATAAATACACAGAAATGGCAAAATCAGGAGGGAATAATCAGTCTAGAACACAATGTGCAGACATTAGCACTGGAAAGAAGATTCCTTATGATGCCTTAAGCTTTAGCTTTCATATTTTCCAGATTGTGTACTGTGTTAGCATATAACTCTGAACTTCATATAAAGTGTTAGCAAGTTCTCTTCACAGTTTAGTTAGACAAAACAATCCTCCTCCAGCTGGAGAACCAAGGACACCATTGTGTCCAAAAAGGATAAAAACAAGCAAATTGAGGAGAGCAATCTGGGAGGATGGGACTTCATAACCTGAAGTTGTAATTGGACAATTTACCCCAATATGTAAATGGAATGAAACTTCTAAAAGTGTGAAAACTCGTGACCAGTTGTCCACTTTGGGTGTAGCCCTGGCTGGGCTTTTGTACTGCCCAAGGTGTGTCCTTTGAAGGCCTTTTAATGAACACCTACTTTATTCCTTTAACTCTGCCTAGCCTCTGTTCTAGGTAGCCTCCCAAGGCATCACTCCTGCTTGCAGAAGTACAGTAACATGGAATGAGTTATTAACGTTCTTGTTTATTGCAGACATGAGGTTCAAGTATTAAGTAGGTAGAAAAAAAAAAACAAAAAAACAACAGCAACAGCAACAACAATTCATGCCTATTTCTAACATTTAATTCTTTTGTTTCTTCAGATTCTTCACCTCTTTATCCATCAAGGTCCAGATCATTGGCCTCAGCCCAGGAGCCATGCATTGCTCTGGGTTGAGACAACATGCAGAAGATTGTTCCAAACAAGAGGCTGGAATCTCCTGGCATGGCCCCAGGTGCTATCCTGTCTCCACTTCTGCAGAGGTGGCAGGAGAGGAGCCATCACAAATATTCTCAGCAGGGACCTTGTAGAGTCTCACAATCAGGAGACACAATGAGAGTGCCTTAAATCCCATCAGTGTCTCATGCAAGTCGCATAGATAAATCAATAACAGAGTCAGATCAACTGTAGTAATTGTCAAGCTCCTTCTTTAGAAACAGCCATCCATTGTGCTTTTCACAGCAAAACAGCCTGCTTGTAGCACACGCATATTTGTTCCCATTTTTCTAAATTCTTAGTATATCCTGACTCCATTAGTCTTCAAAAGCTATTTCTGACTTGTGTGTTGTGACACAATTTCCTGCTTATGACACAGTAAGAGACAACAATATTTCAAAGATCACCGGGATTGTTTACAAGTGTCTGGGAAGAGAAGACTGATCAAAAGGGAGACCTTTTTATGTCTAGACATTTCTGCATGAATAAACACAATTATGGTGAAATGCACACCTGCACAAGGAGCAAACCCTATATGATTGTATTCACACCGGGTGAAAAATAATTTCCTTGTCTGAACTTGTCCACAGATCTTTGCATAGCTTTAACCTCTGTAAGTGCTAACAAGTAAAACAAGCTTGTTTGGCTGTTCTTAGCATGAAGACAGAGCCTGGAAAACCTTAAACTACTAAGAATACAAATAAAAATAAATGAGTGACATTAGGAGGAAGATTTCCAGTATAAGAATAGGAATCATAGCAAAATTAAAGTACTTTTTAAAGTCATATTTTGTTGTCACAGTTATTTGCCCTTATGTTAAACCCTCCTACTCGTGCCAAAGCAGTAAATCTGAGAAAACACCTATATTTTGAGTGCAATGGAAAATTTTTACTCACGTGGTAAAGTAAGGCCTTTCATCATTGACGTTAATTATATTTATGTTCACTGTTCTAGTTGAGTTGAGTCCATCTGGATCTGTCACTGTTATGTTTAAAAAGTAACTGTTAAATAAGAAAAACAGAACAAGAATCATTCTGTGTATGTCAGAAGACATTTCTCTGAATACTATAGGCTAATAGGCCATGGGAATAAAATACATTCTCACCAATGTGGATCTTTCTCATAATCAAATTCTTTTGTGGAAAAAATGTCTCCATTTTCCTTGATTGAGAATGGCACTGTTGCAGGGAGCAGTGAATACTCAAATAAAGAGAACAAGAAATCAATCTTTTTATCTTTAAACATCTTTCCATTCATTCCTTGCCTTGCAGAGCAGGGAAAGTTACAAAAGGTCATGCGCCACGTGAATAAGCTGCAAAAGTCACTGAGCAGATCTGTCCAAGGTGTACCAGCAATCTTTATTTGTAGCTTCCTATGCCTCGGATGTGTCAGGGCTTAGAGGGCACATGGACCTCACTGCCAGTGCTTTCACACACCAAGCAGAGCTAAACCCCCACAGTTCTGCTTCCCTCCTCACCAGCTGGGTTTGCCTGGGCAAAGGCTGAGGACAGACTTCAAGCTAATTGCTTTCTTGAATAGCACTAAACATGGAAGTAGCATCTTTGGGTTCAGTTTTTGAACGTACTGTATTTTATAAAGCCAAACTAAATAAAGCAAAGATATAACATAATTCTCAGCTACCAACTTATCATTTTCCATAAGTTTTTATGAATAGCAAGAGTATTTTCAGATCAGCCAACATATTTTCATAACTGGAGGTAGGTCACATCTTGTTCTGGGATTGTCAAAACCTGATATTCATTTGCCTTGTGATTTCCCTACTGTCTCATTTAAAAGAATTTATATTGTGATACAGAAGGTTAAAAATTTTATTTACTTTTAGTCACTCTTATCTACAAGAAAGATTTTGTAAGCCTTTTTTAAATTTTAAATTCACAATTTCTACTGTCTCTCTAATTAACTATATCAAATTCTGCCTTCAATATCCCTTAATTTTGGAAGGCTGAGAACTTAAAATACAGTTCATGGCCAAGCATTAAGGGTGATTTTTCTTAATTTAATATTGAGAATGTTTCTTTTATTCCAGATTAAACTTTTTCCTGCGTTTCTGATAAGGAAGGAAATTGTTGAAAGATTATGGTAATTCACGTTTCAGACACAGCAGACTATATAATCTCTGGAGATTTTTCTTTAATACAACTTACTTTGAGTTTCGCATTTTCAGGATCAGCCGCATCAACTCGGTATATGCGTTCTGGAGGTGTCCTTTCCAGCACATAGACTGTCACAGCTGCATGGATGTAAGACTAAGTGTTATCTGAATAAAAGCAAAGGGCACAGCAGCAAAGACACTGATGCACTGAAGCTGTCAGGATGTATTACTGCCTGCTGCACCTTCTCACTTCACAAGTGTAATTCCAAAATCATCACAAAGATCACAGATACTCAAAAGATAAAAAGAAACCAATTACATGTCTGTAAACAGGCAACCACCACTGCAGTATGAATTGTCCCTCCAATCTTCCCTTATGGCCTGTCTTGAGATGTTCACAGGTTATGGAGTAAATTGTGCATTTGGGCTACATCTGTGGGGTTTTTTACTATGCAGATGGGAAGCAGTCCTGTGCTAGGTCCTCACCACCATCCCCTTCCTGTCCACACCCTGTGCCCTGCCAGGAGAGCTCAGAGCCTTTCCTCTTCATTTCTGCTTTTCCTTTACACATGTGAGGCAAATAAGTAGCAAATGGTCTGCACTGACTTAAGTGTTTGCTTTACTAAGGCTGATAATTCAGTGCAAGGTACATTTCTTTCAATGCCAGGGATTCTCACAGCTGGGCTATCCCATACTGGACCACTGGCAACAGGCTCATCTCTCCTTGGGCAGAGTAATTAACAGGACAGCAGATCTTCAGATCACATTATTTGCTTTATGCCCTTTTGTGTCTGCTGGATCTGCTCTTTCTGCGCTATTAATTTCCACTGTGACCCCTACTGACTGCTGCTCCTCGTCAGAGCAGTGGGAATCCCAGAGCAGCGTAATGAGTTGTTCCCAGAGGACAACAACATGAATACAGAGTTTAATGAGAGGGAGATGCTTTTTCATAAACAGCAAATGCGCAATTAGTGTCTAATTGTGGCTGGTACTGTAACTAAAGCCACACAGTTAGACAGATCAGACATCTGTGCTCACCAATTTATGGCAGCTCTAGCTGAGAGTTAAGCTGATGCCTTTATTTGTAACAAGCTCCCACGTAGTGTGTTTCATGCTGTGTCGATCCCCCGAAGTGTCAGATTTAATTATTATTAGATTCCAGTGGCACCCATGATATGCAAGGCACCAGCTATACCGAGAAGATGACACAGCCTCTTCCCTCGGGGAAGCTAATTTGCTTTACAAACTAAGTATTGTATGGAATCAGGGATATCAATGTGCTCAGGAGGCATCAGTGAGGAGGGCTGAATGTGAGCAGGCTGCTCTGAGCACATGATGAACACATCCCTGAGCAGCAGGAAAAAGTCAGGATGCAGGTGGGCTTCACCACTCCAGTGTGGTCAGTGCAGACCTGGGGTTTAGCAGCCAGCTCTGAGTACCAGCCACAAAGGGATCACAGTCTGGCATTTTCAGATTTTCTAAAACTGAGTATTGAAGGAGGCTAGGCCATACAGTGCTGATAGGACAGCAAGTCTTCAAACAGGCTCTCAGTCCTTTATGGAGTGAACTGAATTGTTCTGTCTGCATGTGAGCACACAATAAACAAATCATTATATTCTGATGCATCTGGTACAATTTTTGCAGGTCTTCTTCATTAGTAAATAAGCAAGATAAAATCTCAGGGAGTAGGACAGTTATTTCCCATCCTCTCTGTCAATGGCAGTGTCACTCACATCAGGTACAGCACAGCTTGCAAAGCCTGCACTGGCCACAGCTGCAGTCCAGGCTCTCCAGCCTCATTCCTAAGGCTCCTGCACATTCCTCCCCCTTGCACCTTTACCCCTGGCCTAAAAGTCAACATGGTTGACATCAACTGCCCCATGTAGGAGACAGAACTCTCTGCCTCTTTCCATTTGTAACACCATAGATCACAGTCTCTGAGGCCTCACTCTTAAGACTGATTTCCAACTTAATTTCTCATGTGAAGGTGCAAATGCAATATGCAGATATAAAACATCTGCAAAGGAAGGTTTTTGTGGTTTTTCCACAGAAATTCTTGCACATACAATATGCACTTGTTGAAATTTATCTTGCTTGTCCAAATCAGTCCAGTTTTCAACAAACTACATACTCAATGGCTACAATCCCAGAAAACTCCAATTTTCTAATTTAAAAATATGCATTTAATGGTTTTGGTTTTCCTCTCAATTCTTCAGCAGCTTCAAAATGGCTAAAGAATTTTGTTTTAATTTCAAGAAAAATTTGGCATATCCAGAGATGAAGCATACCAACTCTTTGTGTAAAACAAAGCTCTAATAAAAAGAGTGTCCTGTTCCTTCCTTGTTTTCCTAAAGGAAAATGTCTAGACTACCTTACAGGTAGACAACAGGCACTTTATGAGCTCAATTTTTTTTAAGCTGATGGCATCTTTTCAAGTATTGTTCTTTTCAAATTCTACCATTATCTTACTTTGAATTGCCATATTTCCTCGAAATACAGGATGTTCATTTTTGTCTGTTACTTGAATAGTCAATATGTTAAGGTCAGTTCTTCCAGTTGCATCTTCAACAAAAATCTCCAAATCAAAACTCTTTGGCATAGTTTCATAATCTAGGACAGGGTTTCCAGTGGTAACAACCTGAAAATAAATGATTATTTTTAGCACATGATGCGAGAGATGAAACTTGCAGTCCAAATGAGCGAATAAAAAAAAAGAGACACTTTCAATCTGTAAAGAGTGAGTGTTTAAGATAATCTTTTACTTGTTGGCACATTTCTCATCAGTGGCAAAAATGTGACAGAAACAGACTAAAGAGACCAAAATGTTATGTGGCTTCATGGAGCAATTCAAAGATCTTTTGTGTGAGGAGCAGTTTGAGGAGGAGATAGCCCTGAAGAAGCTGCCCTGCCTCACAGCTTTTTCTTCGAGTTCAGGACTACGTCTTGCAGGTATGTGTCTGTTTCAAGTGTTTTCCTTTCCACATCATGCTCCAGGAGCATTCAAGGTGTGATGAGACTGAGAATTCAGAGGAAGCCTTGCAAGACAGAAGGGCAGTTTCACTTTTTCTGTGAATTAGGAGGAAGACCTTTTACTTGAAATAAAGAGCATTGTAGGCAGGAGACCATATTGTCTAGCAGCTACCAGAACCTTCCTTGTGTAACCTGCATATGGGAGAAGACTTGCAGGAAAACCAGAGAAGAAGGTAGCTCCATGGGTACATTATCTGAGAGAGGCATCATAATTGTTTGGGGAGAACGCTGAACAAACTGAAAAATTAACATAGGCCTTGAGTTTTGCAAGATTGATAAGGCAAAAATTTGGTCTATTTTGTTTTGGGGATTTTATTTCAAAGGCTTCCAGCTCTGCATATTGCCTCTTAACACAGAATATGTACTAGCACAAGACTGACATTCTATGAAAAAAAGTAAAGTGCAGTCATTCTGGATTTAGGATGAGGCCAGAGCAATAGCAGGATGCTGTTGCCTCAGTCTTCACTGCTGAAACCAATAGGTCTTCCCTTTCTTGGAAAAGAAAGGAAAAGGTGACAGTTAAGCTTTTTGTGTGGCTAACAAACTGTGAAACTTGAACACAGTAGCAGAGTGCTGTGAAACTGGAGAAGGAAAACTGTTGGGGCTCATGAGTGTATGTGACAAGTAGCATGTCAGTGTATTTACAATACTGCAGAATAAAGGAGGCTGAAGAGCATGCACAAGGAAAACAATGGAATAAATCCTTTGAGATGAGATGCTGTGGGCCAAAGGACAAACACAAAAGTGATGTCAGCACAGTTAGAAGACAGAAGTCAAAATAGAGACAAATAACAAAGAGTTGGAGGGGAGTGAAGAGAAGCACAAATGTTTGGTGCCTTCTGGTACATAAAACAGCTTCTGTCTGGAACCTCATGGATCTTTTTGTTACAATACTGCAAGAGAAAATAACTGTGTCCTGGATGGTCTCCTCTCCTCCTACTGTACAGATACAAGTTTCCCATAAAAGTGATGCTAACACAGAAGAAACATTCTAAAAAGATTGTCACAACAGTGGCAAGCTTTATGTTCAAAATGAATATTTGATGGAGATCTAAATACTGTAAACACATACAATGAATTCATCATTTTAAAGTGTCCAGGTCTAAGCAGAAGTTATGTGTTCTGGAGATCATCCCTCCGATTCACAGCCAAATACTTTCCTTGGTGCTGTAACTACAGCCAGACTAAATGTGTCTAAATACACATCTTCCACCCTCCTTTATAAAGGCCTTAGAAGTGAAGATGTGAATCTTAATGGTCTCTTTCTACGTTGCCTTTGAACCTTTTTGGGTTCAGCCCACTGGTGTAGGCTGTGAGCCAGAATTCACCTTTCCTTCAGGTAGGAGCAAAACATACTGATAAAGGCAGGACTGCACACAATTGAAGCAACTGTAAGCTTCATGAAAGGGGATCTAGAGTCACCCCTAAACTGTCTATCACTCATTTCACATGAGAATTTCACTGCTTCTTACTCCACCACCAATATGTTCAGACAGCACCACCAAGAGCACCCAGGTAGTTTCAAGCATCAGCAGATTTTTGTGCATTCCATGCATCTTCTGCTCTTGAGAACCTTCAAACAGGAGCAAGGTGAGGAGGAAGGGACAGGACTGAGATCTCAGAAACTGTTACTTTCTCAGAAGTCTCAGAATATACCAAGAAATGTGATATTGTTTTCTTCTGCTGCAACAGGACTAAATGTGCTTCATAAATACTGAAGAGCCTGTCCTAGCAGGTACTTAGTAATCTCATAATTCATTCATTAAATACTGCCTTTTTCTGTATCTTAACAAAGATTTTATGGTAGCAGGTAGAGCTGAGGTGTCTGGTTTTGGATCACATAACTTTTGTGAAATACTGTACAGATCTGCTACAACATAGCATAAGTAATTAAAAGTAGCAATCCTCATCAAATAAATTAACTGAGAACAACCATGTATTTATCCTTGCTTTATGGGTTGTAATTAGAACTCCTCTTCTAATTTGCAGAATTTGTAAGTAGATTGCTTTATGATTTTTTCATGACTGATATTCATTGGCTCCAACTCTTTGTTCTAGTCCTCCAAGTAACTTAGGAAACATTGAGAAACGCAACAGTTCAAGAAAAACATAGAAAGATTCAGAGGCCATTCTGGTAATGTGACTGTGGTATGAAATGGATAAAAAACTGGCACTTTGGAAGAAGCAGCCTCCAGTCTCCAGCTTTTTTCATCCTTGTGTCACCCTCCACTGTTCTGGAACAATTTCTCTATCACCCTTGCCATGAAAACAACCAAGAAGGACTTTTTGTCTATTATTTTTCCTCCATATTAACTTCTCAGTCCCACTCAATTAGCAGCAACATAAATTCTTGTGCGTCATAACATAAAGATGGCATGGGAGAGGAGCAAGCAGGTATATAAAAGGACTGAGGGTAGTTTTGCACCAGAAGGGATAACTTTAATTCAAAATGCCAAAATGAAGCTTAGGAAGGGATGTATCCATTTCCTTCTGATTGCTATACAGGAGTCAAGGAAAGAGCATGGAGCAGAGTTCAGGGAGGTTTAGGTTAGATATCAGGCAAATGTTTTTCACCCAGAAAGTGGCTAGACACTGGAACAGGCTCCCCAGGGAAGTGGTCACAGCACCAACCCTGGCAGAGTTAAAGAAGTGATTGGACAGTGCTCTCAGGCACATGGAGTGATTCTTGGGGTGTCCTGTATAGAACCAGGAGCTGGATCAGATAATCCTGAAGGAACCCTTCCAACTCATCATATTCCATAATTCTATGATTCTATGATCTCTTCAGCTGACCAGTCCACATGTTTGTACAGTCCCACCGTATGCTTCACAGGTGAAAGATGGCTTTTTTGGGAGGCTTTTTAACCATTTCACTGACCTGGCTGGGAAGCAGTAAAGAGCCATCAGAGCTGGCACATGTGAGCTTTGTACTCTGCTGGGAAGCTGGAGCATGGGAGCCACAGCAGCTCCCTGCAGGCTCATCAAATCCATGAGCCAATACCACCCAGGGCCACAGCCTTTCCTTTCCCAAATTTTCTCCCAGAATCACCAGCAAAGAGAACTAGAAAAGAGCTGTTGTATCAATTCTGTGAAAACCTGAACTTCCTTGGAAACACCAAGAAAAGGATATCAAACCACCTTTTTAAGACTCTGCACCATTTCTCTCTGTATCTATTAAAGACATCCTTCAGTGTCACTGCTCAGGCTCAGACATACAAGCAAGTTGCAATGGGATGACAAGTTATCATGCGTCTGAACACTCATTGCCTGTGACAAATGTGAACTAATGCTTGCTGATTTATTCAACAATGAAAATCAGCCTGAAGTAATGGAAATTGCTCTGCATTTGCCATAAGACAACAGTGTGCAAAGGATAGAGACACGTCGCAGATGTGTGGAAAGGTGATAACTTCTATGTCAAGATGACTTCCTCATGTGTCACAACCTTTGTTCAGAATTAAAAATTACTTTGATCTAATTCAGCTTCATTTATTTTGGAAGTGAGACAAATTAATTTTAATTCTTGGTGAGAGTGGCCAAACAGAAGCTGTATGTGGATTAAACTAAGGCACTTCAATTTCACAGTGACTTCATACATATTAAGCTGAAAAACTTTGGATAAAACCTCAAAACAGAAGCAGATTCTCCATGTTCTTCTTTACCTCTTATTTTCTAAAAATCACATTTTTTCTATCATGGAATTAATGGAATTATTGTGATGAGTGATTTTTCCTAGATGCAATTAAAAATCATAATTACTATTGCTATTCATCTGTCATATCAATTACTGCATTTTTGAATACCACCACAGTCTGCATTTAAAATTCTTTTCTGATTAAAAGATGAGACATTGTGTACTGTCAGTGCTCAGTAATCCAAGGAAACCTCAGCCTACAACTGAAAATTACTCAAACTTAAAACTCACCCTGAATTCAAGATCTCCTTTTGGTTCAATTTCAAAAGCTTCTGTGAGTGGATTTGAATTTACTATGGTAGGAAGAATTGCAACACCTTCAGAAGCCAATGGAGAAACAGTCACATTAAAGCTATAGACTGAAACACCAGCTGCTGAGTTTTCTTCAATAGTGCTTGTTGCAGGTAAGCCCTTAAGCAACTGGGATCTCTTTCCTGCAGATGAAAATGAACATAAAATTACTTTAGCTAACAAGTACACAGCTTTTGTCAAGAGCTGCCATTAAGGAACACAAAATGCCCTGACTTTCTTTTTACCTATGAAAGGGGGTCATGCAATAGGAAATCCAGTGTTAATGGCAAAAGAATCCATCTTTTCTGTAATTCAGTCCTACAGTGTTGTCATCTAGAGTGGTCATTGTTAAAGTATTATTTTACTGCATCATTTGCCTTCATATATATCTTTATACAGAAGCAAAGAAGCCCTAAATGTTTCTATTTTTTCATTTTGCCCACTAATTAGTGCCTCTGTTCACTGTTACATCAAGAAGTACCTTGAATCACACAGACCCTAATACTAAAGAAACAATGGATTTTTGCAGCCTACACTATCTGCAGCACCTATTTCCATTTTCCCTCTTCTAATTCTTTCTATGGCAGCTGTGTGCAAGCCTGGCTCTTGAGTAGTGTGAGTTCATAATAATTTCATGGGTGGTACTGTCATGTCTCCTGCTTTGAGCAAGGAGGAGTCTTTGGAGAAGATGCAGGCTCACAAAAGCACCATGGTTCAAACCTGCATGGGAGCTGCACATGCTGGTGAGGCATCCAACAGATTTGCACAAGCTCCTTGTTTGTCCAGACCTCTGGACTCCCCAACAAAACTTTTTGCTTTCTCTGTCATTTAGCTTCTAGTTTTTGGTATTTTTGACAAAGGCCTGTTGTGCTTCATCTTATGAAGAGTGTCTAGAAAACTTTAATCAGGACTGCTTTTGATGCCCTGAAACAACACTTCAGTAATCTCACATCCCTGAGCCAGCAATGTACCTCAACACCGGACTGTGGCAGGGCTGACTGTTGCTTGGGGATGGATGCTTCACTGGCTCATCCAAAACACTCTCCAAGAAAGCTGGCTGCATTCAGCCAAAGTTTCTGCACACTCTGTGCCAAGAGGGAGACAGATAGTGCCCACTCAAGGGTCTGGACAGGCTCTCCATACACCAGCAATTACTGTAGCAAAAGCCCCATGAAGTCTATTTTTTTTTTTTTTTATTTTGCTGCATAGTGCAAGGTGAAAAGTTGCTAGAGGAGCTAGTCTGAGACCATTAGAGCTGCCCAAGGGCCCCCCCCACAGCTGCATGGAGATTCTCCTGCTCTCACACTGCAGATACAGCAGGTCCATGGGTCACTGATCCAGCTGGGATTACTCTGGCATTTATGGAAAAAATTACATGGGAGATACTCTACAGGTACAGGGTGGGATGTGGGACACTGTGAGGTGGGAACTGCCTGAAAGAGTGAATCTGAACAGGTCTGAGTTCAGCTGAGCTGTTACTGATTTATGTCAGCAGGAGCAAGATACAGTGAAGGACTAATTTTTATTATTGTTATTACAAATTCTGGAAAACATCATCAACAAAAAATCACCCATGCAAATGAGGCTGGGCTGAGAGGGGCTTCTGGAAATACAGTTCAATAAGTGGAGCTGAACTTCAAATGTAATCTCCTGTGGACAGCACTTGATGAATTCAGCTTACTCATCAAGCCACAGTTCATTAATGGAAACAATTTATAAAAACAATGGAATAATTTACAGTATTTAGAAATGTAGAAAGGAGTTGCTATTTTTGTATTATGTCCAAAGATTGCATTGGCTGTTTATTCAGAATTTGTCTTTCTAAATCAAAAGTTCTAACCTCTTGCTCTTTATTTTAACTGAAATTTTAGGTGCTGCATATGAATGGCTTCTTCTTTTTCTAACCAATTTTACAAAAACTCTCCTTCCATATTCACAAATCCTTGCTTACCTCTTTACTGTGCAGAACAAAATATTTCTGAACATTATTTATCAGAATTATCAATGACAATCTTTGACAAATGATGAGTCCAAGACAAAGCAATAATGAGATTATTTTGGAGAAGTTTATGTATATTTAAGACTTATTTATCTGTGATGCGCCAGTCTTTAGAGTGTGCTTGAGTAACACCTTCAAGATTTTCTCTATCCACAACCATGCAGGTCAGAAAAATGCTATTTTTCAAAGAAAGCTGAAAGTGGCAGGCAGTGTCCTAATCACAGTTTTGGGAACATCAGGAAAACCAATGAATACTGCCAGGTTCCTGAGGGATGGCAGAACTCCTACAGTTCCTTGAGAGCAAAATGACCCTACCTGAGCAGGTAGCTTACAGCAACACCAGTGCTTCGTGTGCCACGCAGTCAGTTTGAAGATCTACTAAGTTGCTAATGTACAAATACTCATATTAGCAAATCTCCCATGTATTTACACTGATCAAAGTTAGTTATGTTATACTACAAATATTGTCCACAACTTTCTTTCTGTTTGGCCCTATTTGGTTGATTATTTTACTTTATCAAAGAGAAATGTTATCAATATCTAAAAGGAGGATATTGGAGAGTAACTACTAGTTGTTTCTTGGAGAGCTGACCTCCTTTCCCACTCCAGTGCTGTCACACTGAGCAGTGGCTATTAGAAATGAAGTGCCTCAGCCAAAAAAGAGTTTTAGCAAAGAGTCATCTTCTCTTCATTATACTGCTGTAACCACAGAGCCCAATCTATTTCAGTAGGAAAATAATTGTTACTTGATTTTTCCCATCTGTGTCTGATCCCTAAATATGTATTATAAAGTTCCCTAGAGAAAGTATAACAGCCAACAGTGTTCTAATTTTAGCAACATAATGAAATCATGTTCTTACCAGACACTACTCCCAGCAAAATTAGGAAAAGGAGCATGCTCTTCATTATCTTTATGACCCTGTCCTTCATGTTCCCAGGATGCAAACTGAAAGAAGATCACAGTATGTTTTCCCCAGTTTACATCAGCTCCACCTAAATTCTTCCTCTTTTTCATGTTGTGCAGTGAGAAATTAAACAAAGGACCCATGTCTCTAAGGGAGTTTCCAAACACTGTCAGCTTGTTTGCTTGTCAGGGAACTGCTCCTTGCTGACACTTCACTCACAGCCCTGGTCTGTACTTGGGAAAACAGTCATTAATTGTCCTTTCACTATAATCATCTTATTCAATGGAGCATTATGAAGAGAATCTAGTATGTTTTAAATCTGGAAATACCATGCTGCTTTCACCACACTGGCAATGAGGTGCTCTCTTCACTCACCAGAATCAAATACTCATGGTTTTTTTACCCAAACCAAGAACCTGAAGTTTTCTTATTTTTCTGACTACCAGAGAATCACTCAGAACACACATACCATATACTTGGAGGTGAGGCATGTGTACATGATGAAGTTTGTACATGATGCAGCTTTGCTGTAGCTGTCTCAGGAACACCATGGGCCCCCACAGAAGTGCACTGGTTCCCTTAGACTAGGCATTTAACTTGCTAGCCCACAATACAACTAACTTTTTTTTTTTTAAACTAAGGACAGTTCTAGTGTTATTTCATGGAACATAGGAGAGAAGTGACATGAATACTGGAACTGGGTGCAATATAGGTGCATTAGAATTGACTCATAGAATAATTTAGCCTGGAAGGAACCTCTGGAGGTCACCTAGTCAAATATCCTGCTCAAAGCAGGCTTAATTAAATCAGGCTTAATTAAATCAGGCTGCTCAGGGATTCATCTAGTTGATTCTCAACACCTCTGCACAAACTTAGCAGCTCTGCTAAGAAGCAGAATTTTGAGATTCAGATTTAACACAGCTGTGGAGAAACCTGACTGATTTGTGATCTAAGCTGGCATCTCTAGATGTGGTTTGACCTCTGTGGTTGTCCCTCTGAAAGCTGACAGTAGCTCAGAAAGTTCTGTCCCTTGCTTCTGTGTTTGGTGTAGCATGAGCATGTTAATTGAACCTGTTGAACATGAGCAGCCAGTTTAACACCAGGGCAGGCACTGCCTGTGCCTGCTGCATTCACACCTCAGGCTGTGGTACCTATGTGGCCCAGAGAATTCTGCTGACACAATGGACCTGGAAAAGATGCATCAGTAAAGCCCACTGATTGGAACTGAACCATACTTACATGTCACATACTGATTTGAGGAATCTTGAGAAATTTTTATGGCTTAGAAGCACTATTTTAAAGTGCTTCTAAGACCTTGTAACTGTTTAAAGTGGATGTGGTCACACAGTACCATTTGGGAGCACAACTTGTAGTACCAAGGAAGCTGATCTTCCTTTGTCCCAGGAAATGTGTGCCTAGACTTCACATTAATAAAAAAAGTGCATGGAAAATCTCATTCACAAATTACCTAGTTAAGCTGATAATAATGTAAATATATTTATTTTGTCAAAAAATTCTAACCTGTCCCTTTACCTACCAGATCATTGCCCATCCCTTCATATGCATTTCCTGAGTTCACAAAGAAGCTTTTGGTGTGACTGGACACCTCACAAAGATGAGGTCTTGAATTAGGCTTGTACAATGTGATGTCTTGTGCACTGATCTTCTACTAATTACCAGGACACTTATAAACTGCTGCTAGCTTTATTCCCTCCTTTTAGTTGTAATGTGTAACCTATCCCATTATAAGGCTGTTTCTTTAAGTCTTGAAAAAACTATAGAGACATCTGGGACAAGTTTCAAAGTCTTTCAGATATATTTCTAAGTTTTCCCCATTTAACAAGGGATAGGACTGATTCCATCCTATGCTCTGGATAGACAAGCCTTCTCCAGAACTCAGAGGTCACAATTTTATCCTTTATTTTCTTTCTTTTCTTCTTAGGCTGGGGTTTGATGGGGAGGAGGGAGATTTGGTTTTGGTATGGCTTGAGGTGTTTTTTGTTCCTATAAATATATTTTTCTTCTTTGTTTTGGTCCTCTTTCTGACAATGTACACAGATCTACTTTCAGTGAGGATTCAAAGTCCATAAATTTATGATGCAGACACTATAGAGAGATACAGGAGACATGTATGGAAAAGGCATCAGGAATGTACACATGCTTGAAATGTTATCCTGAGCCCAGCTTCACCTGGGAATGCAATGGGTAATTGTTTCAGGTACTAAGTGAATACCCATGGAGTCGTTAATTTCTGCTTTCCCTCTGGGGCTTTAAGTAGTTCCTGTTAAGCCTCATGGTTCAAGGATGTTGTGAGGAGACTGTAAATGTGACCATGGAGATGAGGGGAGAGCCAAGCAAGCATGCAGGAAGGGGAGTGTGGAGAGCAGCTCACATGGGTGGAGTGAGGGTGAGCAGAAAGGGCTCTGGCTCCTTCTTCCTCCTTGAGTCCCTTCCAGTAGGTCTCATTACTTTCCTTAGATCCCTCATTTCTTATATTCCTCCAGGTGGATTTCTGTGGTTCTCTGTTCAACCTATCAGGTTGTGAGGCATGAAGTGAAAGGGTAGCCAGAATTAAAAGAGAGCCTAGAAAAACAAGTAGAGAAAAGCATACAAGCTGGTTAGGAACAGGTGAATTAGGAAAAGGTGAGCAAGGCAGAAATTCACTGGCAAGTCTAGCAACAGCAGCACTTACACTGCAAGGAGGTCAGGAATGAGCTTCCTGGGAATATAAAGCAACTAGATGAAGAGAGGTCAAGGCAGCACAAGCAAGAATACAACTAGGGAGTTTTCAGGCAAAATAGAGGGAAGATTAATTTTGGACAAATGAAGGGGACAAAAAAAATTTTGAAATTCGCTGGTTTTCAAGATTATTTGCAACTTTATTTGGGTGCTTTGGAGCAAAATAAAACGCACTTCTGAAAAAAAATGTCATCTGGATAACGAGGTAAAGTGGAGAATATGAGGAAGATGCAACATCTTTCAAGAGATTAAAGAATCCAGGCTTCAAGGAAAAGATCAACAGGTGGGAGCATGATAGAATGCACTGGTCTGTGCTGAAAACAAGACCCCCCATTACTCCAGCAGTTATACACTCAAGAGATGAAAGCATTTGCCAGAGAAGAAGGAATCCTGAGAGTCTGTCATTTGCAACAAAGAATTTGAGCACTTATTTTAGGACCACTGGAAATATGAAAGGCATTAAGTTAGCAGAGATTGTTCTGATCTTCCCATTCTCTCTGCTTCATCTAGACAAGCGTGATCTGAGACAGACAGATGATTACAAGGACATGAATTCAAGAAAGCTCCAGAGGTACCTGAATGCTCCAAATGTGAAGATCAAGTGACAACAGCAAAGTCACACAGAAACTCCAGAAAAGACAGAGGTCTTAGTCCAACTCCCAAGCTCAATCATGACAACTGTAAGACACCATGACTGCAAAAAACACATGCTAAATATTTTTCTCTTTAAGAAGTTCTTGTGCTGCTTAAAAATATTATATTTTCTTCTGCCTTAACAAAACATGGAAGTCAGTGATAACAAGTTTTAGTATTCATTCACCCAAGCAAAAGTAGATGTTACCAGCAAGTATTCTGTGTTTTGTGATTTGAGATGAATAATGTGTTGTGGCATAGAACATTTGGTGCCTGCAAGAAATTGTGTCACTTGACCATACCAAATATGTTTAACACTTGAATTTTAATCATATCTTCCAAGCCAAGTTCTAGTGTCATTAAAGATACAGTGAAAAATGTGTTGAGGCCAATGAAGTCTTCTTTCTGCACTTACTGGTTATTGGATGAGTGCCTGAACCCATGCAGCAATACTTTGTACCTCATGATATAGCATTTACTGCATATTACACGTTTGTTATTGTAATTCCTTGGCCACCTGAGCTGTTTGGTAAATACATAAACCAGGGTTTGAATAGCAAAAGATGCAAGAGCAACAAGAAAGAATACTCTGGGAAAATATGGGTACACAAACACTAAGGTTTCTATGTACACAGTGTGATGCACTTCATTTAGTCAAGTATTTTATTATATCATCAAGAATTACTTAAACAGGCCTTTGCATCACAAAACATGAAAAACATTCCCTGTTTTATCAGCAAAAGACATTTGATTATTTTTGCAAAAGCAACCTTGCATTTTAGCACACATTAATTATTTTCTATTGACTTTGAAAAAACAACCCACAGAAAAGTGTGCAACTAAAAGAAAAGGGCACGGCTGGGCACAGGGTGAGGGGTCAGGTGGGGTTGGTTCACATGGAGATAGATGGGTTTCTACACATAAGTTCTCCTCCATCCTTTGAACAAGAGGAGTGAGAATAATTCACTACTTCCTAACAGTGTGAAATTTTGTTTGTTTACGGTCTCAAGAACTTTGAGATCTTCAGCTCTGTGGCTCTCCAGGGACCAGAAAAGGGGTGTGGTATGTAAGGAGGGACATTTCACTCTCTACTTTTGTTATAGAGTACTTAATTATTGGAAAATCATTATAATGATTGTGGTCTCACAAAAATCAATGACAAGCCTGGTTTTGAAAGGAACAATTTCAGTAGACCTGGACCTTGATAAAGTGGTACAAATGCAAAATAAATCCTCATCACTCAAAGGAGATGGACAATATTCAGATAGACAATTGCTGGCCCTTTTCCTTGCTGTTCTCGGCTGACTAGAGGAAACCTTTAGAAATATCACACAGGGAAAGGGTTAAATTCATCTGGGTACAGACAGAATTACTTTTTTACAGTTGCTGAGTTTAGATTATGCTGATTTTATATGAGAACAAACATGAGTGGAAAAATAATCCACTTACAACTGACATGAGGCAACATTATATCTGAGTAATGACATGACTGAATCTGCCACCACATTAATACACAAAAGGCAGCAGAAAACCAGTGCAATATTCCAGATGTATATATTTCTTGCCTGTGGATTTGAGCATCAACATCATGGAACAGCCTGAGACCATAAGAGCTTTCTTAATGAAGCAGAAGATCCCACACAGTAAACCTAGTGTCCAATAAATGTTTTGACAGAGAACTATGAAGCTGTAAAGGTAGGTGGATGAACACACAGAGATTTTTAAAAGCCCTGCAGCCCAAACTGAGTTTAGTCACATAAAACCTGGCTGTTATAATATGAGCTACATGGGTGACAACAAGGAAACAAGGTCAGGATGTGTCCCTTTGCTGTGTATGGCTCCCCTGACCATTGCAGGAGCTGAGGGAATATTGCCATCTAGTGCCACGCAGAAATCCAGCTGTCTAAACAGAAAAGAGCCATTTAATTCATGCAGGCAACAGTTACAAAGCATCCTAAAACCCAGGGATATTATGCGCCAGGGACATCATTTTGGTCAGTGTCTTTGCCAGGCTTGCTATTAGAAAAGGTACATTTTCTCCTTTTAAAAAATGACTGTGTTGTGGGAGCTGAGTCACAACACTTTGGAAGAAAGACCCTGTTTAGTTGTTTTGAGGTTGTGAAAAAGTGCAAAATATTCTCATAGCAGTTTAGCAAGTAGCTGCCAGAATTATGGGATGCTGTTGAGAATGGGATTTTTCTTGCCTGTCTTAAATTTACTAAAACACAGACCTGTATATGTCATTGTTCTATGGCCACCTTAGACTTGTTTTGGAAACAAAGAGGCACTACTAGGGCACAACTGGTGTGACCAGCTTTAGCAGTTGCATTTAGGATGGGAAGTGATGTACTTTTGAAACATTTGTTTCTCTGCAGAGACAACAAGGGGAGTTTGGGATGTCTGGTTCTGATGTTTGGAGCCTTTGAACCTTCAGTGCCTGTCTCTCTGGACCATTTTTTAACCAGATAGGCAATAATTTTGAGGACCTGTTGGTGGAAAAATAAATACCACCTTTAGACTTCTAAAGCCCATGATCTCCATTGTGTGATTCTCATGGAGGTTGTGAGGACAGGTGCTCCCACAGAAGCTCCTGCTGGCCTGTACCGGGGCACTCGCTGCTGGGCAGGCGCACGGGCCATGGCACATCTCCCATTCACCCCTGGGTGCAGCAGCTTTATGAACTTCCTCCTGTTGCCATGCCAGAAAGGGCCCTTTGGGGGGACAGAGCAGTTCAGTTCCCTTCAGCAAAAACCCTGCTGGCCCTGAGATGAGGGCGTTTTTAATCAGCACATATGCTTGGATACTTTTAATGAGGCCATCAACTCGCTTATCTGCGCTACCAAATACCTGCCAGATTATAACAATTTTCAGTCATTGCCCATCTGGAGCAGATTCAAACCAGTGGTTGATTTTCAAAAGTGATTTGAAAATCAAAATCAGTAAAGTAATCAAATCTTCCAAATCTGCAAATAATGTCCAGATTTTCAAGCCAGCAACGTCATGTTTATAAATGTTGACTTAAAATTACTTAAATGTCCCACCAGTGCCTCTGAGTTAATTGCCATGTTATTGCTTGTGACTGCGACTTTCCCACTATTTCTGCCCCCTAGTCATGTAAAGGAAAGGATTAAATCACAAAGAATCAGAGTCAATGATATAAAAGAATATTGTTTTTCAACCTGAGAAAGTTTTAGACACACACCACTCCTTTTCTTTTAAATAGCATGAGTGCCAATTAAGCAAGAAGCTGCTAAGTTAATTTTATATATATAAGTATATATGCTTATATTTTTAAATCCATTATTTCACATCAGCAGATATAAATCCCTACATCACATATACATCTTTTCCTTTTCTACACTGATTTTAAATACACTGCAAAAAAAGTGTATCTGAAGTTACCCCGAATGAGGAATTGTTTAGATAATGAAATGTCTCACAATAATAGTACCGTATATAGTTACTGATGTCAAACTCTGCCAGGATTTTTAGGGTTATTTTCTTTGCTTTTGCTCATTTGACAAAGTCCTTAAATGTGGTATTAGAAAAGAAATAGAATATGTGCACTCTCCTGAGTGTCCATAATGTGAATTAAAATTCCATCTAAAAAAGAACCTGAAAAGCAAGGGTTGTAGATTTATAAACATATTTTAAAGCACCTAGAAATGTGACTTTCCAAAGCCCTCACTCTTATCCTCTCAGTTCCCCATAACTAAGTTTGGCTAAAAAAATCTAAGCTAACAGCTTCCAGAAATAAATAGCAAGAAACTGGCAGTAAATTCTGGAACTCCCCCATACCTCTTAGTCCACAGGGACACAGACTGACCTTTCAGATGCAACCCAAACCCAACTGATTTCCTCAGGCTTTTGCCTGACTCAGACAGTTTGGGTGTTCTAGGCAGGCAGGAAAGGATTACTAACATCATCTATATCTTAATTGCTGTATTTAAGAGGCTGACTACTGCTGGATCCAGCACAGAGACAAAGCTCTTATTGACTTCACTGGGATCTGGATCAGTCTTTCAAAGTTTGAAGGAGCTGGGGAAGTGGGAGGAAAGGAGCAGCAGTGGGATGACATGCCAAATCCCTTTAAGAGTCAAGAGGTGAACACCCCAAAATGTCCACACACCCAGCAGTCCAGTTGGATGAAGTCTTAATGCAGAGAAGGGTGATGTCCATTTAACCTGAACATCAGCACCTATGGATCTTTTGTTTCGATCAGCATTAATGGCAAGTGGCAGGGCTTGCCTTTTTTACCTTGCTGATATTTGCAACATCTGAGACTGTTTCCTTGCACAAAATATTTTTCTGGGCATGGACATTTTTCTTGATGAAATCAGACTAAGCTGCACTGTCCACTCAGTTGTGTCACATCAGCCTGGGCTGTCTCAGGCTAATGCACCTACACAAGTGCTGGTGTGGATGCACAGGGAACTGGATCCATGAATTGAGGCTGGATAAGAACTGAGCAAGTGGACGACATGTACAGGAAAAAATGGCCAGGAAATTGGGGTCGGAGCAAAAAAATTCCTGAATGTGCAGTAATGCTGGTCCAGTTTGTGGGATACACCAAAAATGGGGTTTTAAGGGCCCTGAAGCCCCTAATATTGTTGTTGTTTGTGACTACAGAAATTTAGCCTTGTTTCTGCTTTTTTTTTTTTTTTTTAAGTGCTAAACATTATACTGTTACCTTTTTTCTGTTGAATTAAATTCTCTGTGAAATAGCAGAGGGACAGTCACTATGTCCCAGCAAAATTGTTTGTTTGTAGCAAATTATTTTCTATTCTTAAGGAAAAAGAATTTAATCAAGTGTCAGAAACAAATGACATCTTGACAGATTAGCAGGATTGCTGCTGTTAAAATAAATTTGCTGCCAGATTTGTTTACAAAACTTATTTTTTCAGGGATGGGTGAACTTATTGGCATTTGCCAATCTTTTGAATAAATATTGTGGAGGATTTGTAAAATGAGAATTAATTAAAACTTTTCCTGTGAGTGCAAACCAGACATTTTGCTCAGTGTAAATAAATTTCTTGAAAGCTAAATGGAAGACTTTGAAGGAGGTGGGTGGAGAGGCAAGGAAATTTGAGCACTGTCTTTCCTTTTCCAAACAAAATATGGAGTATAACAACTATGACTAATACAGGAATTGTAATTTCTATATCAGATTTTATATATCCATTTTTAACTTCCTTTGCAGTTCTGAATTGACCTCAAGACATTTCACTACAGCTTTCAAGCTTCTCAGAGATTTGTTTATTTTTCTACAAATCTTTTTGGTTTGGCTGCTTCTGTATGATATGTGGCAGAGGTGCTCATTTCTGGATGTGGAGCTTTTTGATACTGGCTCTTATATATGATTTGTGATGCTTTAAGAAGGCCTTTCAGCGTTACCTTGGGTGGTATCACCACCTCAGACGAAGAGATAAGCTTACTGTCATCATCCATTCATTCTGCTGGGGTGAGAGAAAGAATCAGATCATGAAATGCATATCCTAGCCAGGGGGAAAACAAAGACAAGTATTTGCATTCCACCTTTTCATTCACTGCAAGTTGGTTTTATTGGTGGGATTTTAGGTGTTTTACTGTTTTTATGAGTGATCATGACAAAAATATTGTTCATCTATGAAGCAGCAGACAGCACTTCTACTCTTTCATGGATAAAGTCAAGGAAGTGTCACTAAAGAGCCTTAGAATGATTTTTCAGTGACTCCTTTGGAAAGGAAATCCAAAGGTAGATTTTGAACAAAAAGACAAACATTCCTCCCACTTAGATGAAGATTTTGAAGATTTTTCACTTTTTTTTTTTTTTTTTTTTTTTTTCCTGGCCCTAATGTCCCTAACCTAAGAAATTTGTCCTGGACAAAAGCCTTCAGTGCTACAATTTGGAATACATTGTTTCTGACAAAGCCAGGGGCAGATGTCACTCTGGCAAAGGATAGTCTGCAAACAGTAGCAGCAACTCGAGGGACACCGGTACTATCCAGGTTAATTAAGTACACAGGCCATCAGTAAGTCCCACAAATAAATTACAAAACAGTTCATGGATTTCACAGAAGACACAGGAATTTACACCATGCAGTATTCAGGCAAACAGTCTTTCTTAGATTCTTTAAGTATCAAATCAGAAGGATTGATTCTTCCCAGTCACCTTTCCCTAAAAGATTTCCAGCTTTTAAAATTACCATGACTGCTCTTAAAGGTTTGATTAGTTAGAGCTACCACACAGTGCTGCTGTACTAATTAAATTAAACTCCACTGGGTCCATCCTTCCAAAGCCTTGTGCATTTGAGCAGCGTTTCCCACGGTCATATGCAGGGAGCTGCATGTTGGCAGGAGGGATAAGCATCTCTGCTTTAAAGACAGCCTCAAGCTTTTGCTTAAAGAGGCTAACACTGCCACTAACAACTAGGAAATCCTGGCAGATAGTCCACATGAATATCTCTTTCTATATTTGCACAATGTCAAGCACACTATCAGCCCTGAATAAATAATAATCATAGAAACCTGGAGTCAGCCAGGAAATAGCTGTGAACGAGACATTCATATTTTAAAACCTGAAACTGCAATATTATCTTGTTATGACTCTGGGAAAACTATTCTTTTCCTTTTCTCCTCTTGTTTTTTGGTTTGTTTTTTTTTTCCTAGAAAAGAAGAAATGTTCATACTGCTGCTAAAGGTACTTAAAAAACTTTATTTGGCCCTGTATTACAGATTGAAACATCTGAAATGTTCTGCCTGATAAATAGACGAAGAGCAACATAAAGAACAGTGCTGATTTTAAATCCAAATAATTTATTTCTAAGCAAAAAACAAAATTAGAGATGGACTACAACTGCAACTACAAACTGGAATACAACAATAATTACATGGGAGGAAAAAGAAGAGTAGCTGAAAAATGGCTTAACAAGGCAATATTGCTTTTGATAATGTCTTGACAAAGTTGAATTTTTTTCTAAATTTAATTGAAACTCCCTGTTTAAAAGCATTTACATTAGTCATAAATCTTTAAAACAAGGAGCAAAGTTCATGAGGAATTCAGTCTCCATCTCTATAGAAATAATAATGAAAGGCAACTCCCTCTAGTAAAAGTAGTTGAAATTGGTAATTGTCACTTTGTCAGATTCTTGACAAACATTCAGAGTTACTCCTTCTTCACAAAAAGATCATTTATTTCTCCTTTTCTGTTCAGATGTGGGCTCCTATGCAGACTAAGCATGTTTCAAGACTGTATTCTTACAGTTACAGATGAGAAGAAACAGATTCATACTTTAAAATCTGGTTTTATAATTGATGACAGGGATACATGCACAAATTCTTTTTCAGATATTGGTCACCTTTAACAGAAATCCAAAAATATCTGAGATCTGAGGTCTGTCTCAGTATAATCAGATTGCAATTAAGTTAGTCCAGAAGCATTTGTCAGAAGGCATAATGGCAAGGACTATAAAGAAGAAGAATAAAACTGAAAACACAGAATGCCAAAAATCACCATCTGCTGAGATGATGGGAGTATCATGCTCAAAGCTGTTAAGGTGTTACTAGAGCTGTTGTCTGTTACAACACTAAACAGTTAATTGCAGTTCATGGGTTTTAAGTAAAAGGACTGGGGACTGCTTTTTACCATAGCAACCACAAAAAAGAAATCTCTTCCAGCATGTGTGCAACACACGCCACCATAAAAGCAAAGAAAATAATTATATTTGGAATTCGGCATTTAAACTATAATTATTTGGAGAAATTCCTGTTCCAAATTTACATTCAGAGCATCCTGGAGAGAATTAGATGCTCATTCCAAATTTACCAAATGTCTTTCCTGAGGGACAAGAAGATGTATTACATTCTGTATCTTTTCCCACTAACAACTGTTAGGATGACTCCTGCTGCTTAGGTAAACAAGAGTAGGGAAGAGAAAGAATACAGAAGAAAGGAAAACTTTATCATCTCACTAATGTGTGGCCACGTGTGCTGCAGGCAGGGCATGGGTATAAATGCATAGGTCGAGAACACATGTGTACCATCACTTACCTTCTGCCACTCCATCCATTTCTGCTCCGTGCTGAGGTCAGCCTTCTTGTGATCTTTGGGCATGAGAAACGTGTTATGGTGACAACACTTCTGACTGCTTAATCCCAGTCCAGGTCAGGTCAAGTTTGAGAGAAGGACAGGAGAAAAGGAAAGCGACAGTTACATCATCATCATGCCTTAAATACTAACATATAATATTTTGGTGCCAATGGAACTTCTTAATGATAGAACTTTTTGAAATAAAATGCTGATGAGTTCAACTATCTTTCCAGACATGGTTTCATTTTGATTGAGTACTTATTTTGAGGCATCATTTTTCTGAAGTCTTTGCAAAATCCAGACAGCTGTAGAAGCAGCAGATCAGAGAGGCAGCCCAGGAAATTACCTGGAGCAGTGACCTAAAGGGTGAGACAGGCAGGGGAAAAGCAGCTAGAAAGAGGGAGGTCCTCCTGGTTGCTATCCCTGGAGGATGTCCCAAGGGCAGGAGACAATAGGAAGGATTGTATTTCACTAACCCTGAACTAACTAAAGGTTTGAATATGGAAATGTTTTTAAAACATCTATTGTAGCTACTGAAAACAATTATGTCCGTGGCATCTGCCAATTCTCATAATTATCTGCTGTTGTTTCAAAAATGTGTATGGGAAATTTTGCAAAATCTAGGACCAATAATCCCATAGCTGGGATAGCACAAATGTAGTGTGAGATCAGAACAGAACAGTTGGCTACATTAAGATTCAGATTGACAAAGACAGACTGAGGGGGTTTTGTCATCTGATGTAAAAATTTCCATAGGCAAAATTATGAAGCCCTGAATAAATGGAGGAATTCACCCACATATGAGCACTTTCAGAACCCAGAGATGTCCTTCAAGTTCTCCCTTTACAAATCCAGAAGACACAGGTTCATGGCTCTAGGCACCTGTAAGTTCTCCATACAAGACCAATTCTAACACCTCCAATGCAGACTTGTCTCTCAATTTCAATTCCTATTGTACTGCTCTATATATTGTATTTATCAAGGCACTCAAGTTGTTAGGTCTTGTCACCAGTAAAACTCACTGTTTCCATACAACCTCTAACACTGTATTTTTTATAAGAGCATGACATAAGTTTTGCTCCACTGGTTACAAACAACCAGAAATATTCAGAAGTGCCCAACTCTACTGTGACATGAACACATAATTCAATAAAATGCCACTGCTTATGCTACTAATAGATTTCAGTGAGTTGTATTAATTGTGCTAATTATGATGATGTGTGAGGGCACAGAAAAAGGGCTCCACTTCTGTAAACAGAAGAGTAGGCGCCTCTTTTTACAGAGAACTGACAGTCAATATATGCTCAGACAAATCATCTACTGCAATTTTTTTCAGCCCACTGTACATAAAGCATTCTCATTTTGCCAGCTTTCCTGTTACCACAGGCCACAACTGTAATATTTTGAAGTTACCAGAAGCTGCAGTGCCAATACTCTTAATGCAGAAAACCGGCCATTGTATTATCAGATTACTACAGAATCTTTGAACGTCAATATGAATGCAAGTTTGTAAGGGCTCAGATTTAATACACAGAGAAAAAGATTCCAATTCCATACAGAGAGGAAGAGGAGTTCATTTAGTTAATGGTTTGGATTTGAATATTTTCAAATCAACTATTATTATTGTTATATATTATTTGGCAGAATTAAACACAGACAGGGAATCTACAGATGCCTGCTGTATCCTAAAGAAAAAGCACTTTTTTATCTGTCAATTAAAAGATTTCAGAAACAACAGCCAGTTCAGTTAATCTTGGATCAACTGGGTACCTGAAGTTGAATGACAAGATTCTCAAATGCTAATTTTGTAATGATTTTCAGTTAATTATTTCCCTAAACCACTATTGTTCACTTTTCATCAGTCTTGTAACTTTTGCATATACCAGATGTCACATGCTGAGTATCAACAAAACAAGATTTGATTAACTGCACAGATCTGTACCTCTGGATGTTATTAGCCTGTTAAAATGTTTGATGGCCACAGATGTACAAAGATTCTTAATCTGAGCCTGCGAAGTTGCAGTCTTAGCTCATAGGCATTTCAGAAGTATGCACCCTTCATAAGTAACATGGGATATTTTTAATGATGGCTGAACTTTTGTCTTTACCAGCTATGGTCTCCATTTAAACCCAAAGTATTATTAGTAGTATGCCTATACTTGGATTCCTTAAAGGAAACAGTGCCTCAGGAACACTCATCAAACCACAGGTTTCCAAAAAATAGCAAAGGGCAATGTATTTTTATCATTAAGAGGAGGATTTAATTAAAAAATTCACTCGATCTGTGAGACCATAACTCAAGTCCATCCACATCAGGTCTCTGCAAGCACATTGCCTTTGTAAAAGATCAGGTGAAGTCTGATGACAGAAGCTCAGGGTGGCCCATGAGAAGTTTACACATGTAAGTCAATGCTTAAACATCACACATAGTTTTTACTTCGGTGCATTTAGTTGTCAAACACATCACTAACTACACCCCAATCCTGCTGAGGCCTTCGAGATCCATTTTGACTGAGGACAGAACTTGTAGTGCTTATCAGAAGATACTGCATTTGACTCATCCTGGTTGTAATGGGAATCTTATTAGGACAAATCTCCTTGCAAAATTAGCAAACAATGCAAAGAGCTACAAGAGAATTCCCTCTATAACAGATGAGACACAATTGATTTCTGGCACTCCACTTCCAGCTTCAGCCAGAAATACAAGATGAACAGGCTTGCTTTCTTTTGTGATTTCAACACGTCTGCTTCCTGTGGGAGCTGGAAGTAGGACATACCATAACAACTGTCAAAACATTTCAGAACCTCGAGCAAGGTGTGATTGGAGCCAGCTTCTAGAAGCAGAGAGGACTTGGGGAGCCATGTGAGTAGGCTGGGCTCTCTCTGCTCTCCACTGATCCAAGCACCAAATGTGAGCTCACTAAAGGTGTAGCAGTGTGACTCTCACTCAAACCTCTTTTCTGGCTGGCCACAAACTTTCACAGCCAGGCTGAAGGACACTTGAGTGACTCCCAAACACTGAGGGACATCCCTCCCAGGCTGAAATCTTCTGGCAGCCTGTGGGTGCTTCCCCTCAGCCCACTCACACATGGTGCCTGGCCCTGCCAGAGGGGAGTCCCTGTTTACCGTGGGATCAGTGAGCTGCTGAGACAGGGGTCTCAAATGATGACAGGGCACCAGCACGTGTGGAAAATGATGGCAGGGGAGGCAGATCCTTGCACTGAGGCCAAGGGGTTCCAACCAGGGCCCAGGGAAGGCTGGGAAGGACTGCTGGCCTTCCAGGGAGACACAGAGGAGAGCTGGCTGCTGAGAGGAGGGGAGAAGGAAAGGGGACTTGCCCCAAGACAGGAGGAAATGCTTAGAGAGGAAAAGAGGGCAACTCCAAACAGATCTGTGATGGAAGAGGCAGCTCACTGGTGGGAGGAGAGGTGACTCAGGACTGGGAGAGACATGCCCTCCAAAGTAGGAGATAAAATCAAGGCAGTGCATATTAAAAGACATGGTCACCTCTAGTGGGGCAGCTGGGCCCAAGTTGGAGGGTGGCAAGAGATGAGCTGAGTGAAAAACAGGCCCCAAACTGGGGTTTCAGTGCAGTAACCTGGCACGAGATGAAAACATACAAGGTTAGGGTAAAGTGACCAAAAAGTGGGAACAAAACTCAGAAAAGGGAAGCATTTGGGAGAAGGAAGAATACAAACAGGACAAATATGGCATCTGTGTTGAGAAGGAACAGGAGAAAATGGGCTACAATGCAACGAGGGAAAGGCAGGAAGCTGCTGTCGTGTGCTGCCAACACACGCAAACGTGGCTGGTGAATGGAAAGTTATAATATACATTATTCATCAGGGCAAACTTAATTTTTAATGAAAGAATATTTCTATGCCTACCTCACGAGAAATGTGTGAAGATCTTTGGGGATTCATGTTTTGTGGTTTTGGTTATTCACATGGGCATTGTGGGAGAGGAAAGCACAGGAAAGCAGCACGCTATTCAAAAGCAGACTTCATACTGAGGCAAGGTAACTTTCTCCACCCCCAAGAGGTTTTATATCTCAAAATCTAAAGAAATTTGCTCTGTCTTTCAAAAATGCAGGGAACTCATACGAATTTCTTCCTTTTCGTCCCAACTGGACAGTTAAGAGCCTTCCTCTAAAATCTGGATATGGCCTTTAAGAATATTATTGTTACTATTATTTAAAAAAAAATCTTTCAAATTAAAAAAAAAAAAAAAAAAACCTGATGAATATTTAGTAAGTATAATACAAGTGATTTGCTGCACCAGGGCTAGATATGTTTAATAATTTTAAGAAACAGTACGAAATATGCAGCGATGATGTTTTAAAAAAATTTGTCTGTGATCTTTCCTGAGTACCTGTCAATGCAAGCAAACTGAATTTTAGTCTGCCAAGTACTCTTTGACCTGTCATTCATGTCTTCCAATTTCCAAAACATTTGCATTAGTCACTCTTGTTCAGTGAATGCACTCCTCTGACCTCGTCTAATGCTCAGTTTCTTGCCACAGGAGCAGCTGATGAAGTGTTAGACCAGGGACTCCTGGTAATGTGTTTTAAGAAGGGAGTTTGAGATCCATGTTTCATACAGGTTATACTATAGCACTGAGAGTGGATGGTTAGGTGTTTGGTGGAGGTCAGGACATGGGGAGTATTTGAGAGAGAAAATACTGGCAACTGACATGGGTCAGAAATGGAATTCTCAGAGGCTCCTGGCTGAAACCTGAAACAATTGCAGGGGAAAAAAAAAAAAAAAAAGAAACTGTGCTGCTTCTCTGAAGCAATTGGTAAATCCTCGTGTTCAGTGAGGACACATGCCTGCACCGCACAAAGATGGCCAACAGTGCACCGACAGTTACCATTGCCAGCTTTGGTACCAGAAACACTCCAGCAATGGTAATAAAGCAGAGAAGAAAACTTATCCTCTGGAAAAAGACAGAACAGTAGTAGATTAATGCATTTAGATTACACCCAACACGGGAGAAAAATTGTTTAGGCACTGGAGCAAAAGGATGTGCAATTTTTTTCACAGTGCTTGCATAATTCTCTTGGGTTTGAAATGTGCAGTAACTGTTGATTTCCACTGCTAGTTCATAGCCTTATTTTCAGTATAATTTCTTCTTTAAACTTGCCAGAGTTCAAAGTAGAAAGTTATCTAATTGTGCATTGTCTGTTCATAAACCTGTGTGTTGCACCTCTCTTTAGATTTCCCATTTCATCTGATTAGAGCTGCTGTAGTATTTCAAGCATTGCTTTGTTTTGTGTGAAGCAATTTGCAACCCTTTTCTGAGAAACATGTTTTTGTTGGGATACAAGAGTATCTCACTTTGAATTTCTTTTTCTGTTCTCCATTTTTTCAGTTTCATTTTTAAGTGCTAGTTTCTTTGGCTAAGATGGAACCGAAAGCATAATCAGACTTTTTTTCTTGTGTTATTTCAGAGGACATTAAAAATAGATTTTTCTGCTATAAATGTCTATTTAATACATTTTTCCAGCTGAAGTCTGCTATGATGGTACTCACATAGTGTTGGAGACACCTTCTGAAATTACAAAGACATCAGAAATAGTACAGGGACTGCATTTTTGGCCAGAGTGGCTCTACGAAGACTGGCTCATAGTGGCTTCTACATTTGCTAACTCCTGAGTTGTTTTAATGGGCATCCTGAACACATCTTTTTGCAGAAACACAGATATGGACTTTTTTTTAAGTATCCACTTTCTTTAATGAATTCAGCTACTCTAAATATCACATAGCATACTAGAATGTTACATTGCATTAAAAAAAGTTTCAGAATGAGTTTTAATGGAGAAGTGCAGGGCTATCCATTTGGTGGATTTTGTACCTTCTCAATACAAACTTCTCTGGTAGCCTGAGGTGTTGCTGTAGCATTAAATAGAAACTTCACCTATCCACTGTGGAAAGAGAGACTGCAAATAGATGACTGCAAATAGATAATCTAAAGGTTTAAAATTATCATGAGTGTAAAAGTCCACATAGAAATAGCTTGCACACAAGTAAACATACAAACTAGATTTGCACTTCTCAAAATGCTGAAGGATTAAAATTTCTGCACCCCTGTGACTAACAGCCAGCTACTTTGCTGGTGCTTTTCTTATGCAAATTCCATCACTGACTATCTGTAAGAAAATCTTGTGATCCATTTACTGCTCCATTTCCACCAAAGTAGATACCTGGGTTCATAAAACTGTCTGCTATGTCATAATTTCTGCAATACAAGACAAAACCACCATTGTGGTAAATCCATTGCACAACAGGATCCTGGGAAGTATTTATGAATCGCCTGCCAAACTGCTTAAATCATGACTTTGTTACAAGCATCAGATGTTTATAATCTTGTTATGACATTGAGGCCTTATACAGCTGGTTTTTTATACTTTTGTAGCCAGTTTAAAGCCATCTGGTGCATGTATTGCCAGGTATACATGATTTTGGTGTTGTTGTTGTGACTACACACGCACCCTCAGCACTCTCATGGCATTTTCTCAGTGTGACAGAACAGTTGAAGTTAAATCATGTCATTATTTATTTGTACACGGTGACCACATAATGATGTTCCTGATAGCCACATATGATAATTGCTATTTTAGTTAGTCATGTCTTCACATTCACATCCTGAAAATTATATAAAAATGTTTGTTATGTTCTCCAAATAAGCTAAATATTGATATGCAGCTTTGGATCTCTTCTAATGTCATAACTTTTACTGTGCTTTTATAAAGCCCAAATCTTTAAACATAATAAATAGGTATAGGAACATATGATTGTTATCTTTTGGTTACTTGGCAAAAAGCTTGCATTTGGAGATAATCTTATTAAAAGACTGTTGATATATGGATTAAATATATTAGAGCTGAGGTTTTATCTGGATTTTGCCATTTATTAATTAAAGGCCATAATTTACTTATACTTTTTTAATACCATGTTATGATTGGATCACTCTAGTATTTAGAATCTGCAACCAAAATCAAGGCTGCATTACCTTGAATTCTGAAAAATCACATACAAAAAGGAAGCTCCTGCTTGGCAATTGAAATTAAAGAATCCTCAGGGACCAGGGAGGGAAAGAAGGACCTTTCCTAACTGACTTAATTATTTTTCTGTGGCAGAATGATTTGTTCAAGGTCATAGAAGAATTAAATTTCTGAACTGGTGAGCAGGTGGGAAAAAAAAAAAACAGAGGCTGTTTAATCTGCACTTTCATGTGCAGGTTGTTTTACTAATCTCCTAAGGAATAAAGTCTTCTGTGACCACGTTTGTGACTTTCCCTCACTTTTTTCCCTCTCCATCCATAAAATTTGGCCCAATTGGATAATAAAAACAAACCTGAAAGAGGAATTAAAGTCTTAAATAGGTTTATCTTTCCATGAATTTTGCAGAAGCGGATGCCAGGAGAAGGGAAGAAGAAACCATCTGCACGGTCTGTCTACAGTAAAGTGGCAGCTCGAGTTCACATTCACAAGACAGCACCATATATATTCCTAATGGGAATACTCATAGGATGTCAGCTCTCTTCCTATTTTGCTATAAGGTTCTGGAGCACAATCACAGCTCTCCATGCAACCAACACTGGTTTATTTGACACCAATGTGGAGTGAAATAGGAGGTGTTCTTGGGGAGAAGTCCTGGTGCAGAAGTGAGGATACTTTTCTGCAGCTTCAGGACTTGCACCCTACAAGGCAAGGGAGACAAACTGAAGGCTGGTTTGCTCAGGGATGGTGTTATTTCTTGGTGCAGATCATAGAGGCAGCATAGATGTAATCAAAGCAGAACTCACACTCTTTAAACAAAAGATGCTGATCACAGGAAAGCTGGGCATATGTGTAGATGTGTCATTTAGGGACATGTTTCAGTAACGGAATTGGGGTTCATGGTTGGACTCAATCCTCAAGGTCTTTTCCAACCTAAATGATCCTATGATTCTGATTGTAGAACCATTTGTTTAATGATAATGTTGCTCTTGAATACAGGAGGGAGGAGAAATTCCTTGGGGAGGGCTTTGGAAACCTTTCTCTTAAACTGTAAGTCGCTAGATTGTTTCTTTTTAGGAAGGAATTTGTACATCTTGAATCTTTGATTTAATGCTAATTTTCCTTCATATGGTCTGTTTCTGTTAAGAACCTAGACTGCCTGTAGTGTGTCATGGTAAGCAGCATGTAGATCAGTGCCATGTGTTAAAGATCTCTTTTTTTTTATTTTTTTTTTTTTTTTTTTTTTTTTTTTGCTTGGTTTGAGGCAGCTTGTATTAAATATTTTACCCCTCCCCTTTTTTCTCAGTTGTATGGCTAGGAATTGCTTTGCTGCTTGTGCATCCTGTGGTAGTGTTTAATACTAGCTGGATGCTAGGCCATCCATACTTCCCTGAAATCTAATGTTGGTTTTCATCGATGGGGATTTCCTGGGTGCTCATGAGCCTTTCTTTCGCCTCTTCTCTCCAGATCCACATCCGGGGTAATCACACCAGTGTTCTGGTATAAGCTGTGAGTTTAACTTCTCTGAGACTACTTGGCCACTGTCAAGACATTTGCTCAATCATCTTATAGTGAATTTGAACACAAGTGTCAAACATGGTTGACTATTAAGTTCATGTCATTTATCATTCCTTCTAAGGAATTCCATCTTGCTACTCCTGACCAAAGAGTTATTCACTAAAGTGGGCAGAGTTTTCAACCTCAGCATAAGAAATTTACGTCTATTCTTTTTTTCTTCCTCATTGATGTGGAAGGAATTATGTGTCCTCATAATTAAAAACATCAAACATATTCACTACCAGCTGAATTTTGTTAGATTAAGTAAAACTCTCCTCAAATGATAGAATCTTAATTCCTCTGATCTTTCTCATAACCCTGTCCACACTTTTTTTTTTTTTTTTTTTTGGAGGAAGATTATTTAAACTGGTGGATAGAACTGCATATAATATTCCTAAATTTATCTTGCCAGGGCTTTGTATTACATCACAACTACCCTTCCTGCTTCTGGAAATTCCCCATGTAGTCTATGAAAGGTCATGCATCCTATGTCTGCTTCATAATGGTTGCTAACATGCCGGCTGTGATTGCCTGGTTTTATTTGAAGGGTATTTTGGTGAGCTTTCTGCTTCTTTGATAACGTTACTGAAGTGTCTTGTAGCTAATGTTTACCTGACTGGAGGCACCCTGGCTAGGCCATAGAGGATGAATACTTTTAGGCTCACCTCTGGGCATTAGGGATGGCACTTGTATATTCCAGCTACTTTTTGGAAGAAGTGGAGTGTGTTGACAGTGTACATAAGGCAAAGAGTGTCTGTCCTTTGCCCCAAATCTTTATCCATTTTAGCACTGTAAAGAGCTTAGTCTTAATGAAGTTGTGGGAAATTTATTTAAATCCATTCTAGACTGCAGCACCATATACCTTGCGACAGGCAGCAGTGCTGATTTCAGCAACTCCTGTCCTGCCCCTCTGGCCACAGCTCCAACTTTTGAGCCGGCCTGAAATGTTTTGGTGGGTTTTATGTTTGTTTGGTTTTGGTTTTGTTTGGTTTTTTGGCGTTTGTTTGGGTTTTTTTTTGGTTTTTTTTTTAGTCCAGATTAATTCCATGTTCTGCTTCAGTATAGCCTCACAATGGTTTGAACTGGCAAAAAGCGAACGAGTGTCTGGGAAAAGATGCAGGACAAGGACGGGATCACGGAAAGCTCACATCACCACTGTGAGAAGCTCTGTTGAACCACTAACTTCAGTCACTACCACCCCTAATGGGGCTGCAGAGCTGTATGAAAGACACTAAGTGGGGGATATGTGAGGCTGCTTAAACGAAACCAAGTCCTTCACTGGCAGCGTTTATATTTGGCTTAAGAGGTATGAGCTGAAGCAACAGGCTTACGCTGAAACTCCTAATCCAGAGCAGGTCTATTGAGTATAAAAATGTTCACGGATATTTTCTATTCTTACCTCAATGGTGAAACAAGCAAAAATGACACTATCCTAAATTAAAAGTATTTACGTCCCACAGGTTATATAGAGCGAGATGAAAACCTCGGTACTGCTTGAGAGTAGCCGGACCTGCGAGTTCAGAGCTGCTGTAGCGTAGCCCAGAACACCAAGACGAGAAAAATCCCATTTGCAAACAGACGAAGCCTACTACAGATCAGGCAGCATTTGGACAACAAAATGGCTGTGGTTGTGACCATAGGTGATCCACAGGAGCGCAGCAGGAAGCAGGGGAGCGGGGGAGCCCCAGCCCCTCACTCCGGGTCCGGTTCGCGGCCGCGCTGGAGCGCGGAGGGGCCGTGCCGCAGCTACCGAGAGCCCGTCCCAGGGACTTACTGCGGGCGCTGCGAGACGCGGGGCGCGCAGCCCCGAGGCGCACACGGCCGGCGGCTGCGCCTTCCCGGCAGGTCTCCTCGGCCGCCAGCCCGGCCCGGCC